>NW_012026914.1:81716-104656 GCF_000956235.1 Wasmannia auropunctata | reverse complement strand
TATATATATATATATATATGCGCGCGCGCGTGTGTAAATAAAAGTTCAGTTAAATTAAATAGTAACATAACAAATTAAATATATGTACACATTTTATTTTAAATAGCGAGCTAAATCTTGCTAGATAAAGAATAACTAAAGAAATTTGCTTTATAGAAACACTTGAGACTATGTAGAATATTTCTTATGCAGATAAATCAATAAGTTTGATGAGATATTGGAAATTAAGAAGCCAATATTAAACCTGGCGGAACATCTGGGAATACGTTGGTCGGAGGCATCCATCCGTAATATCCAGTTGGAGCAGGTTGATAAGCCGAAGGTTGCGCTGGGTACCAATCGGATAATGGAGGGGTATATGGTGGTGGTGCGTCATTCGCTGGGCCATTGCGTTGAGCTAAAAGTCACGTGGAACATAAATTAAGACATGCATGAGCCAAATTGGATTTAATAAATTTATTTTTACAGTGTATTTGATAATGTCATTAACCTTGTGTTATCTGATATGTAGAAAACACAAAAATGTTTTATATACATATCAATATTTAGAATCAAGATATAGGTATCTCTAACTTAATGTCATAAAAATTTCTAATTGTGAATAATATGATATAAATAACAGCACATGCGATTGCATCAATTATATTTATCTTACCCATCGCTGCGGCTCTCAGCAAAGCCTGAGCAAATTCCACTGCCCCACCACTCTTGAATCTCAATTTAAATTTGCATTCTCCAATCCAATTACCATTCGGCTGTGCGCGACATTTGCCTCCTATGTAATTAGCACCAAAAACCGGCTGTTCCAGTCCTACTTCACTCAATGTCACGAATGGGAAACTGAATGATTGCATCTTTTCTTTTTGATCTTTAGCATTGAAAATCATTCTGTGTGTCGTCAAGTACAACCTGCCATGCTTCTTTCCAATAAATTCCGCTTGCTCTTGTCCATGAAATTCCATATTGACATTGTCGCAGAAGAGTATGATGCTAGAGGTAATTAAATGTCAAAAGTTAGTTTGTATTATATCGTGGAAATATGTAGTTTAATTTTGATGCAGGTACTACAAGCGTGATTTCGTATGAATGGAAAAGATAATTCGTCTGATTCGTATTAAATGATAAAATAACAAGGTCGTCGGCAATAGCTAATTGTCGGCGAGAAGTTATGGCGATATTGCGCGGCAGGAATATCATACCTCGAGACTGCTTGAAAGACAGATAATTTTATGATTAACGCAAATTTCGTACAATTCCGAATTATTTGTAAGTTTTTATCACTTACCATTCGCCAGAGTGGAGAAGAACTCCGCCGTTGGTATGTGCCGTGTTCAATGACATATCTTCGAAAGCGTTAAATGCGCTCCCGATGGCTTACGATGACAAAACTATCGATGAACGTTGCCAAACGTCGATGTACGTCGATGGTACGTCGAGATTCAAGACCGCTCAAGACTCTTCTTCACTCTTCTTTCGAAATTGCCGGAAAATCTTTTGCAGGAAAATAATCAGGAATATATTCAGACTGACGTTATTACACACACTTACACACGATGATATCACTTCCAAATCATATCATACGCGAATAAAACGAGATAATGTCACGCACGTACGTACGGTGACTTATCGATGGCCATATTGCTTTTTCACAGTTTCTGATTGGCGGGCTAATAAAGTCCACTTATTGTTAGTCCACCGTCCACGGTGTTCGCCGTCTCTCGCGATGCCGTGGCCAATTTCTGATTGGTGGGTGGTCGTTCCTCTTTCTATCATCGACGATCACAACGAACGCCATCTTAATTCAATTTCTGTTGCAGAAGCTCGGTTGCATCTTATCACTTGTCGATAACTCAACACAGTCGATACTGTCGATTGACTGTCGTCAACAGAGTTCACGTACTGATTCACATGCTGCATCCAGCTCCATGCTGTACACACTGTATGTACGTATAACCTAAAAACCTATAGTGTACGTAACGTAAATTATAGCTTTTTACTTTTTAGTAAAATTTTCCCGCGATAGCATAACGTTTCGGAATGTGTAGTTCTATAATGATTAATAATAAATATTTTATTTGTTTTCGAGCTAAATATCAAATTACGTACACGCATTATTTGGCTTTATTTTATCGCTAAAGAAAATAATTAAACAAAACGTTATTATATGTAATCATATATCATTATTATTATTATTATTATTATTATTGTTATTATCATGATTATATATAGTTTAAACTATATGCAGCAAGCATGCAACTGCAAAAATAATATATAGACCGACGACATATTATATATATATATATCTTTTACACCGATATACATATATTAATTGATATCTGTTATCTATACAAGTTTTATTTTCGACAAAGTTTAGGTAGTTACATTCCAAAATGTTGCTTTCGAGGAAAATTTTACTAAAAATCTATCGTATACATATATATGTTATATAGCTTTTTAATAAAATTTTTCTCAAAAGTGTGCATTTAGTACGTATGTCGTTTTGAAATGCATTCTTAAAATCTATAAATTTATAATTGTTCCTATATATATATATATATATATATATATATAAACGTATATGTATATGTATATATAAACGTATGTAACGTATGTGCGTATACGATTTTTTTTTTATTCACAAAAAAAGGCTCATGTGATTTTTCTTTTCGTGGACTAAAATTAGTTTATAATTTGAATATCAAGCAAAATCCTTCCCATATGCGTAATTATATAGTATTAAAATTTTTTACTATTTCCACTATTCTGTATATACAATTAATATTATAATGTTAGACTATTATTATTAAGTTAATTATATTGCGATGATATATCGCGCGTTCGCGCGCGCTTTGTTTTGCTCTAGTATAAAAAAAATGACGTACGTCTCTTGTATATAATATATATAATGCACGATTAATTTGTTCAATGATCACATCAATTTTACTAAATTTTTTCAAAAGCGGGAAACTGTCTTTGCATCGAGGAAGAAGAGATATACATATATATATATTATATATATTATATATAATAGCCAACAAATTAAGTTTTGCGCGTTGCATATCGTTTCTCAGCGATTTCTTAACATTGATGCGTGAAATGAATTGATCGCGATGAATTAAATGTATATCGAACAGCATCGAGCATCAATCAGCAGGCCTGGTCATATTACAGGTATCTGACCGCGCGCGGGCAACTCCAAGTAAAATGGGCATCGCGGATCAGGCCGCGGAGCGGATCGTCGAGCAACGCGGGAAACCCGGCGCGCGCAGAAATCAATGCCGTAAATGTCAAAGCATGCGCTCAAGGGTAAGAAAAGAACTCGGTGTACGCTGCAGTGCGAGGAAATAAATATCGTAGTGATCAGGTGCGCGATCAAAGCCCCATTCCGCCGGCAGCGGAAACGAGGCAGAGCGAGCATATCCGACCGTTCGCGTGTACCATGGATTAGGAGAACTTGTCCAAGCGTACCAAGTCGCTGATCTCTTCAAACAAATTTCCTTTCACCGAATCCTCTTCTCCGGCAGCGGCAATATGGACGAAAACCTCAGCCGGGGATACGTCCAGCTGGGCAAGGCCAGGGGCATGAACGAGTTCAAATTCTCCAATGGATTCACGCATGTCTCACCACCCGTTGACAAATGCAACTTCATTTACATGGCTCTGATCCTCGGCGGCATAGGTTTTCTTCTGCCTTACAACAGGTCTTGCAACAGACAATTGCCCATATAATTATAACAATGCCCGCTTGTATCTATATCTTTTACAATATTAGACCTCCGCGTGTATCAGGAGTCATACATGCAAATACTGCATATATTTACAGTCGAACGAAATTTTTAAAGAATTATTCCTCTCCGATAGTCGATATTTCGATTAATCTTATAATATTTCTTATAATCTTTGACAGTGAAAAATAAATTTTGATCGGGCAACATCGCAAGCAACATAAAAATAAATAAATTTTGTAGAAATTGGCAAAAACTTGCACTGACACGTTGCAGCATTTAATTTTGATTAAAAATCTTGCAATTTATATACCGACAAATTGTGCCATTGTCTGTTACAGCTTCATTATAGCGGTGGATTATTTTCAAGCTAGGTATCCGGGAACTACCGTGATATTTGACATGTCCGTCGTTTACATCGTTATGGCTTTTTTCGCAGTCTTTGCAAACAACATTCTGGTTGAGACCTTGTCGCTGAATACGCGAATTACATTTGGTAAGACATCTGGCAGAGATAAACAATTTAAGTTAATTGGATGCGGACTGCAATATATATTGCATATATATCCAATGATTTATAATTTACGATCATCAATTTTGAATTCTTTCATATTGAATTGTATTGTTTGTAAAAGCTTTCTTGCATAAAAATTATTGCATGACTGTCGTATTTGCAGAGTGCAATTTTAAACAATTCAATAGCAAAGATGAATTGTATTAAAAATTACTAGCGACTCTGAGTTACTCTTGAATTACATAATTTAATTTAACAATATAACAAAGTATATCTAAATTATATACATAATTTAATCTTTAATGCTTAGGGTATCTGGTATCTTTTGTTACTCTCAACTTTGTGGTGATTTGCGAAATTTGGTGGGAACTTTTCGGCGTTGCAACTTCCTATACTATCAATTTAGTTGCTGTCGCTATAGTATCGCTCGGTTGTACAGGTAAAGTTAAAAGATTATCTACAATTTAATTCAGTATTATGGAAATAATGGAAAAGTGTTGCAAGCGTTCATTCATTTATTTATTTATCTTCGGTTAATTAACAATAAGTAACACGATTTTTTTAAATACATTTTTTATGCTTTTGATAATATTACTAGTATTGATAATAAGTATAATATTACTGTTATAGAATTGATAATACATATTACTAGTACTATTATGATCTTCCGATTATATGTATATATATTGTATATTAAAAATTTACAGAATAAATTTATTGATTAATTTGAAACTTGTAATATTTTTCTAAAAACATGTATTTAATAATTACAATTACAAATATACTGTTAATATGCTGCAAAAATTTGATCTTATCATCTTATGTATGACATTACAGTTCAGCAATCGAGTTTTTACGGATATACATCAATGCTTCCTAGTCGATATACGCAAGCTGTGATGACTGGAGAAAGTGAGTACCGTTCTACGAATGGTTGCAGGAATTCGTCTTTTGTTAGAAAATTATTTTAGCAGAATTTTAATTTGTGATTTAATTATTTAGAGATGTCGTAATTTTTGAAAAATTGAATAAAATTATATTAATTTCCTTGCCGATACATTATATTCGACATTATATTTAACGAGTGTCCGTATGTCTTTTCTAATTATATTGTGGAAGGTGTATATGTAATGCACGAAAAAAGAAATATTTTTTTACACTCTTCCAGGTGTCGCTGGTTTTTGGGTGTCAATCAATCGAATAATAACAAAGTCTCTACTCAATGATGAACGTGGCAATACATCTATGTTCTTCATTTTATCGAATATGACAATCTTGTTATGTTTTGTGCTACATCAAATAGTACGAAAAACCGATTTTGTGCAATTTTACATAACGCTGTGTCAGGAAAGAAATCGAATCACGTTAGAACCAACGGAGGATGTCGGTTTGGTATGTATAAGCACGTTGCATTCTTTACCTATTTATTCCATTGAGGAAAATTAATTTTAATATCAGCAAATATTTTTTTTTTAAGAGAGGAATACAACTGAAATTATTTTGATTATTTTTATTCTCGAAATTATTTAATATTGATTATTGCTGCAAAACGGACATTTTCAATGAATGCAACGAATGCATTTAATTCATATTTTTGTTATTATTAAATAGATGGATCCGTTAGATCAAGTCGGCGATCCCTCAAAAGGCCAGTATGGAGTATTGAAGATTCAAACGAGTCCATTGGGAACCGAATCTGCAAGTGGGAGTGCCGATTTGAATGGTAATCAGAAATTAATTCCTAAGTGTAGAAAAAATATCGAATTTCTTTAAAGGGTTAATTATTACTTCAATTTGCTAAAAAAAGAATGTCGAGATAATATACAAACACTTTGATTGTATTTTCACACAGCAGCCGGACAGTATTCAGCATTCTCGTTTAGCAATCCGGTATACGAACCTAGTGCTCCTTCGGGCAATCCACCCGGTAGCGCTGGACCAACTTACAAAGTCGAAGATGTCGTGGTTATGAGAGGAGCCTATGGAACGCAAAGCACAAGTACGCCATGGTCCGGTATAAAAAGTAAGAACTCATTTTCGTTCATTGTTAAAAAAAAATTCAAATGAGAAAATTAAGATTAATTCTTTTATATGTAAATTTTCTAGATCGTTTATATATAACGCTATTTTAAATTTTACACGCAATTTTACACACACACACACACACACACACACACACACCACACACACACACACACTACCACACCACGTCACACCACCCACGCCCACACCCACACCTCCTTTTCACAGAACGATTGAAAAGATTTAATCGAATTTTGAAATATAAAATATCAACGCGCCTCATGATTTAAAATATTTTTTAGGAGGCTTACTCGCAAGACTCGAAGTTGCCAAATTGATCTTTCCCTATATGGCCAGCATTGGTACTGCTTATTTTGTTACGCTCTGCCTCTATCCAGGAATCGTATCGGAAATAATATCTTGCAAATTCGAATCATGGATGCCAGTTATTTTGATGACCGCTTTTAACGCCTCTGATTTACTTGGCAAGGTATCACTAATTTATAGAAATAATTTGTCTTAATCTTATTGCTGTGTTTCTTGTTTGCATTTATATCTATGTATATATGCAGTTTGTTATTCAAATTTAAAAGATAACATTGTAAGAAATTTAATATACTAATACATAACAGGCGCGCGCTTTGCGCGCGCTGCGTATTGAATCCCATACATCTTCCAATAACATTTATACCAATTTACCTTTTAATTAAACAAATGTTAATAATTTTCAATAAAATGACGTTTTAATCGGCCATATTGAATCGGCCATTTTTAAATAAAATCACAATTTCTTAAAAAATAGCCACATAATTCATCTTTAAGATGAGCCCAGAAAGAAGTCTTTATCTTTATTTTTCTGGAAGATATGAATTTTTAAACATTGGGGAAAAGAGGCTTCAACGCCGGTAACATGGCAATTTTAAGATAGGAATTGGAACAGTAACTTAGTTATTGTCTTTTAAAAATGAAAATAGAACGAATAAAAAACGGCAAAAATATGTCTTATACACTGGATTATAATAAAGATAATTTTATTTCTAGGTATTCGCTCTAATACCTTATGAGTGGAAACGAACTCAGTTGCTTTATTTCTCTAGCGCACGGGCCATACTTATTCCTCTATTTCTGCTTTGCGCAATTCCACGTGGAGCACCTATTCTCTCTGGGGAGGGATATCCGCTCCTATTCTCTTGGCTACTTGGCCTTACAAATGGTATAGTTGGTTCCATACCTATGATTCAAGCACCTAGTAAAGTACCGGAAGAACATCGAGAACTTGCAGGTATGTATCATAAACTCAAGTTTTTCTTAAAGTACTGACAAGAACATATGCAAAGAGGAAAGAGAGAAATGTCGATGTATATTATTAGAACATAACAAAAATTAAAAATTTAGTTTATAAAAATTCTTTCACTTTCACTTTTACTTTTAATTTATATTATAAATATTATACTTATATTTTCAATATTTTCTAACATATTTTTGTATATATATTATCTTAGGTAATATTATGACTTTGTCATATACTACTGGTTTAACTATTGGATCTGTATTGGCATATATGATGGATGCCTGTCTTGGCCCACCTGTGCAAATCAAAGATGTATGTTTAAAGACGGCAAAGGCTCAAGTTGGTCTTCAAACTTCGACAACTGCATTCGCTAACGTAACGGCAAGCATTCTAACGACCGCAATATCTTCCACTTTACCTGTCGTTGAAAGAACAACAGCGGTACCGAAGCCGAAGACTACCGACAATATGTTAACCACGATTCTGATGTCAACATTATTGTCGAACAGCACTGTAAGCTTGCTAAGCGATGGAGGATTGTTGGATGTATCAACGACGGCCTTACCAAAGATCTTAGCTAATGCTACCTCGGTGAACAACGCAATCTTGCAACATTAGGACGCATATATTTGTGCGCTGTGTTAAATCTGGTGCTTTCACATAATATATATATGATAGAAAGAGAGAATATATGTGTGTGCGTGTTTATGATTGAGCAAGTTGTGTGCGTGTCGAAGAAGATGATATAAAAGTTGAAAAGTTGCTAAAAGGCTGAATATTTAGGTTGGTCATACTTTTTAAGTCGGTATATACCTATTATAATAATCGTAAAATTTGATTTTTTTTCTGTTATTACCAATAATAATAAGATTCATGTTACTGTTCACGTTATGTGTCATGTTAGACCGTGTTCCGATATACATTTGAAAATATATCTATGATTTATATTACGTTTATTTATTTTTTTATAGATTTTCAATACTACTACTACTACTTCAATACTATATAGTGTATATCGAAATAATACGGCCTTAGAATTGTTTTGTTCAATTATTCTGCGCATACATATAATATATACAAGTATTATTTAAAAAAAAATAGAAGATAAAGAAATGGCTTGTAGTTTGGTTGCATATATGTAATATATATATATATATATATATTTCTAAATATATATATTTCTTGTTTTATGCGGTTAAAAAGTTCTATAGAAAAGATATGAATTTTGAAGAAATAAATAAATATAAATAAGATATAAATATAAAATGTTAAAAATAAATTTATGAATGTGTATGTGTGTGTGTGTGTGTGTATGCGCACGTGTGTAAATTGAGTAAAAAATGCGTTTTAAAACAAAATATGTACCAAAAATATAAATATAGCAAATTAACTAAAGAAAATTAATTAAAGAAAAGAATAGGAACAAGTTGTTAAGAAAATCGGCAACAAGTTACTAGTAAAAGAGTATTGTAACTCGTTGATACGCAAACTATATTCGGTACACAAATTCAAAGTGCTCTCGTTATAATTCTTGTAAATTGCATATCAACAAATATTGGTATCAAATAAAAATTGAATTTTATTTGATAGAGATTCTCATTGAGATATTAATACTGTTTTCATTTTTCAGTATATATATATATGTATATATATATATATATATATATAAAGCTATATATTTATAATTTTATTTGAATATCGCCAGATTAAACACACGCACAAAGGAATCGAAATAATTATAAAACATTGCGCATAATGAACAATTGGCGAGAGATACGTGGAATTACGAATATTTCCTTTCTGTTAAGGGTATCATATGCTTTTATTTCACATTGACAAATCGTTTTTCTGAATACTTTTAAAAGACTTAAAAGAAGCGAAATTATTATTTTTTTATAAGAAATGATTGTATTTATTCTATATATTGTTTTTATTATTGTTTCAATGTATAATATACTACTGATGATTGAAAATTAGGAAATTTTTGCTGATAAAGTTATCGCACGAGTATATATTCTGTCGAGTTGTTATATATATTTTCATGTGTGAATAGTTGATACGTAAAATATAAAATATGTATATTTGTATGGTACATTAGACATCATAATTATTTTACAGTCGCTGGATACATTCTCTAGATGCGTTTTCAGAAAAAAAGTCAAGTCATATTATTACAACTATCCATGATAAAGAAATGGACAATATGAAGCAATAAGTGACAGCTAGACTATGTTTAATACGTAAATTTTGAAATTTCGAAAAACGAAATAAAAATGTGAAATTAATTCATAAATATTTTCCTTTAACTGTAGAAAATACCTATATATATTTACTTATAAAAAATGCTGATTGTTTACACACAGATTATTGTTCGTGATGCATATGAATATCTAAACACGATACGTTAATTGTTACATAGCACTCATCTAGTGAATGTGAATGTGATTTAAGATATTTATGATACATCCAGACCACTTAATGAAAGAGAAAGAAGACTTTCTCATACAAGTCTCTTCTTTTATCCTTCCAGCTTCGTTATTCGCGTTATCTGCTCAAGACATATCTGGTGTTACGTAGGAGATTGTAATTAAAGTTTGTAAAGTTAAGACGTGGTGACATGATGAAAAAAACATAATATACTCGACCATGCGACTGATTAAATATTTCTAGACTTTTTTCTTTATTTCTAACTTATGCCCAAAGAAACGTTTATGAGAAATAATATTTACAATAACTTGTCTTTAAGAGATTAATTAATTATTCTGTTTATGCAAAACAAATCGTATAGTAATGATTCAATGTATACGCGCGTTATTCATACTATTCATAGTTGACATATCGACTTTTTGGAAAATTCGTATGTATAATTATAATTATATACAGAATATATCAAAGTAATTAGGCTTGATGTATCTTTTTTTTTTATTTGTTTTATAGGCGAAAAATGCCTCTCAACTATAATATTTTAAAACTAATAGTTTCAGGCTAGCGCATTTAAACATTTTATTTTTATGCCATATAAGGTAAAAAAAAACTTAATAAAGAGAGAATAGATACATATCCTTTTCTCTTTTATATGTTTAATCCTATTTTTATCGATTTCTCTAATAAAAAGAAAATGCAGATATTTAAAATCAAATAATACATTGAAAGATCAATTTTGCAGAAATTAAAACAAAATAACCGGTTTGATATATTTACGTATAAAAAGTTTTTTCGGAGATATACGAATAATTAATACCTATTTTACATAATAAAGGTTATTTTATTTTATTTTTCGTAATTCTAAGAAAGTTTATGCTATCTGTTTGCGAAATTTGTCAATAGTCATAGTAATGTCAAGAAAAAAATTACACGTTTCATCTTTTTACTAGATACTACATATCGAGCCCCTTTCATCTATTACATCCATGATATGTACTTCTTTTTATTTTCAATTGATTTAAAATATATTCACACTTACCTCTTAAAGTCTTTTGTTATCTAAAGGAAAAGTTTTTGCGTTGATAAGATGTCGTTTCATTCTTTGTCGAATACAAAAATTACTGATAATACATACAAATATAAAAACACATACAATTGATTAATATAAAAATCATTGATATCTTTGAAAAATAAGCTATAATATAACAAGTAGCAGAATAAAGTATGTTGCATAATGCAATATGTGCAATAGGGAATGTGTAAATTATTTGTTATATATTATATTTTTCATTTTAATAATGCCATATTTGCGTACATTTTATCAGATATGATACGGCGTGATACCTCGACATTGATCAATCAATACATTGATTCTAATCCGATGATATTGATTGAGACTTTACGAATGTTGTTTTATAATTCAGAACATAATTCTTGAGAAACGTGTTACTATGATCAAATGTCACGCCGCATATAATTAATTAATATATACAAATAATATGTGTATACATACATATATATATATACAATACATGTATAGATGATCACATGATAAATGGAATATCTTGTGTGTGTGTGTGTGTGTGTGTATAATATAATGTATCCCTATAGATCTATATACATCATCGCGTTCGAAATCATTTGTTTCTCAGAAAATTAAACTTTTATCATACATGATCAATTAACATGGATGATTCGTAGCATCTATATAACCGTCCCTAGAACTTTGATCATAATGCTGTAGTTTAATAACACCGTAACGATTTCGTTCTACTATTCGATATGTTATACTCCATCCAATTAAAGTGCGATTTTACTTTCGTAAAATCTCATCATGGAAAAAAATGCGTTCTTCCTATTTGTATTTCTGTCACAATGGAACGACAGCGATCGTTCTATCACAGTTGAAATTCATCTAGAGTAGAAGGCCACGATGACAAATTATTGATTTTGAAAAGAAGAACGAACCTTTCTACAACGGTCATTTGAGGTATTTCGCTGCCCAATCTGTTCGGCCGTGAGACCCACTGCTGGCTTTCGTGTTGAAAACATTTCCAAATAAGTTTGGTTGAAACATAGGTTTATTGGTATTTTCTATCGAAAAGAGATATCATATTAACTGATACGAAAACTATATCGCAACCTATTAATTTTCTCTATTCGCAATGCGCAAATATAGCATTTGCATTCTTGTTTAAAAAATGTATATTTAACAAATGTTATTCTTCTGGAATAGAAGAGATCGAAGGAAAGAAAGGGATAGCGGGAGAACTTTGCATTGCAATATTCGATTAACAAAAAGAAATTATACAATTTTTTAAACGAGAATGCAATAGCAACGCATACAAGTACTTATGTAAAGTACTCACTGATATTTTGGGTACCGTATACGCTGGGATAAGGTAGTCTCAAGTTTTGATCGGTAATATAACGGTTTCGCGCGAGATAGTGTTGCCTTGTTTGATTCTCAATATTATTTCTAGGTCCCCAAAAAGAGTCTGTAAAATCCTCGTATTTGTTGGATGTTGCCTGACCGATGAATCCATTCAATAGCAGTTTAGATCGGTTGATATCAGAATCCTCATTTCTTGAAAATGAATAGAAAAAAAGCATTATTTTAAACGATAAAGAAGCTGCGCTACACAACATGATAAAGACATTGATAATTTATTGAATATTTAGAATTTACAATAGGAACTTTGACACAAAGATCCAGTACATTTGTGAAGTATACATTTGTCATTATTCATGCATTTCAGTTTCGAAAAATTGTTCCATTCAGTATACATTTACCGCCATCCAATGAATGCAATGAGCATGCCGCCAAAATTTCGATAATCAGTACAATAATTGCCAAAATGTATCGCCATATATATATCATATATAGCACGAGTGATCGTATAATTTGGTTTAGCAAGTTTGCTGTTATTATAAAACCTTCGATGAGATATTTGGCAAAGTGAGTCAATAACGCTCGACATAGATATAAAAGATGAGTAGCATAAAGTGTGATCCAAGAAGTTGATTCAACAAGCTCAGAGATGTTTAAGAAGACATTTAACAAAAATAAGATTTTTGACAACGCAGTAGCAGCTAAATCTTGCAAAATATAAATCGACTTGTAAACAATCATATCATAATATTGTCTCATTTGAGAATGACTCTTTTTAAGTGGCATAAATTTGAGTCTACTCGGAAGCCGGAAAATTAAGTGCTCGGAAAATATATTTAGTCTAATTTGCAATCGTGTCAACAAGTAGCCGATTATTAACATCGCGCATGCGATAAGAATTCTTTGGATTGGATTTCGGAATTTTATATACCTGGATGGCAAATTTGTGCTCTGGCCTGCGACGTACCGAGCCACACTGAGATAGTGTTGTTTTGCCGAGACCTTGCGCAAGTTCTTCGTCTGATTGGACTGGTTTGACTGATTCCACATTCTCGATGGTGAGTCCTTCCATGTTGGTAAGGACCAATTCGCATGTAAATTGTCTGATTGCTGATAGTTGGCATTCCAATTGGCACGATTTTCCTTATATACACGATCTGGGATGAGCGTCGCGCTTGGATTCTCTGGGACAATTTTGCTTCTGATATGAATAAACGGGCGATTAAAGTATATATATATATATAACGGAAATTATATAGAAAAATCGTGCAACGATTTACCCTAAAAGATCGGCAAAATCGTCCTCGTCCCATTTAGAGGCGTTGCTGTCACGTTTGCGACTATTGTGATTTAGTAACGGTAACGCCGCTGGCTGCTGTTGTGATTCAACGAGCATCTTTTCTGGTGCTCTATAAATATTTGGCTTTAATTCATATATTTAGTAAGCCAAAAATTACAGAATTTACGACATTATATTTATCGCAATCATTTTTGTAGTTTCAAAGTATAGCTTGTATAAACTTTATACAATGTCGCAATCTAATTATTATTACTCGTTGCAATGGTAAAAGTATATAAATTTTCATGTGTTAATTTAAATACTAAATGTTACAGTAAAATGTATCTTACCTCGATTGAATTAAGCTGTTATTAACGACGAGATCTTCTTGAGAATAATTGTATTGCTTAGGCGCAGGAGGTGGAAGATTTATTTTGTTCATAACAAGTTCTCGTTGAGATACGACACCAATTTTTTTACTGTTAATAATACGTGGATCGCCGACTTGAAAATACGGATACCTAGAATCATTCATGATAACAGTCATTATTTAGACAGTTTCAAATTTTACAGAATTGTTTTAGAAATTTTTGCGAAATATTAAAAAAAAATATCTGACAGATATGTATTAAAAATAAATTAATCTATTCTTCCATCTAAAAGAGATATTTAATACATTAATTTTTGTTTGTTCTTTAAAACAGTTATATCGTTTACAGCTATTGTCACATTTTAGTTTTCTAATTTTTTTTGTTTTACTACTGGCATAATTATAAATATATAAAATAAATATACCTGAGTGATTGCTGCGCTGTTGGTCTCTTTACAGGATTCCATTGTAACATATCTTCCATGAGTATGACTGCCTCTTGACCGGCATTGGGTATTAATACAGTCAACGACGTACGCGTAAAATTCGGGAATTTGAAATTCATAGCTGTAGCCAATTGATATCCCTCTGGCCAATCATCTTTATCGGGAGTTCCGATTACAGAACATATTTTAAATATTTCATCAATCTCACTTTTGCCAGGGAACAGTGGCCGAAATGTATATAACTCGGCCATTATACAGCCGACCGCCCAAATGTCAATTGGACTGTTGTAAGTCGTGGAGTGTAGTAATACTTCCGGTGCCCGATACCTGTGAACAGATGTTTATCAACGAATTTAATGAGATTAATGAAACATTAGGTTTGCATCAAGAATATTAGATTATTATTGCATTAAATTCTTTAATTGATCAGCTAATGCTTATAAATTGCTATTAGATTGTTACCATCTTGTTGATACGTAATCTGTATATGGAGGTCTCGATCGAATCTCTCTCGCTAGCCCGAAATCAGCAATCTTTACTAATTCGGGACCCATACATAACAAATTTTCTGGCTTCATGTCGCGGTGAAAGAAACCATGTTTATGCATAAAAGCAAGACCTTGCAGTACTTGATACACCATATTTCTTATTACTGGCTCGGGAAAAAGTTTGTCCCTGTAATTTAAAACATATTGAATAGAATATACAATTTCTATAAAATAATATTTATATCTATAAAGTATAAGCTGCTATAGAGATGTACCTGTCTTTCATTAATTGATAGAGATTTTCCTTCATGTACTCAAATACGAAATACAGCACATCATTCTCCCGTATAACTTCCTTAAGTTTCACAACGTTTGCATGACTAAGTTTTTTCAATGACTACAATGCGAAATAGGTGAGAAAATAATCAAAATGTTTTATCAATAAAATTGTTGATGTTTAACCGGCAGATGCCGATTGACGAAAGTAAAAAATGATAAAGTCATTTTTATATATACTCTCATTATGCATATTTCAATTATATTTTAGCACAATATTATTGTTAATCATACGTACTACTCATGTCTTTTTACGATTTTCAGAGAATTGTTTCGTAAACTACGTAGTAACATTGCCTAATTATTTATCTAATTTGAACATACCTTTACTTCTCGCAAATTCATAGCTTCTTCCCAAGAATAATATTTTCTCTTCATTCTCTTTATAGCCACCTTTTCACCTGTATCAATACGTTCTCCGAGCACGACAGAACCAAAGGTTCCATCACCCAACTGGTTTAAAGTTATATATCGATTCATCTTCACTATCAAAATTCTTGACAATTTTTGTATTAGGTACTTGTGTCACTTCTTACATAACGGACTTTTGGGCGTTATAAGGAGGACCGCTATTTATGCACTGCTGGGATCGGCAGCTTCGCATTTTGCTGTAATTGTGCATTAATATTGTTTATTAATAATGTTATTGATAATGTTAAATAAGAACATACTAGGTTTATAATAAAAAATTTTTTCAGCAAAATATAGATTTAATATTTACAATTAAAATTATTTAAAAAACGCAAGAAATTAGTCTCAAGAGAATAAAATTTTGTATCGTTAAATTTAAGGGTGATCTAACTAGGCTATATTGATAATAATTACCGAGATTATTTGTAATTTATTTGATATAATTTTTGGAGTAGCGAGAGAGCAAATTTTATGAATAATATAAACATATTTTTTTGCTTTATTTTTATGAAATGTGGTCTACAAAAAATTTACAAAACGCGTTAAAGAATTATATATAGACAGAGTTTTCACTCGTAATCATAAACTTGGTTCTTTAATTATTATAATTATTTTTTAATTATAATTAAAAAAATACTTTTCTATATAAATTTAAATTATAAATCTGCGCGAATAGGAGTAGGTAAAAAATTCCATTCACATGTTTGATGTAATTTTTTGCTAGAACACTTTATGTTAGATAAGTTTCGAATTTTATGCAAAGATGCGAGTATCCGTGCATGTAACTTAAATAATCACGGCTGCCACCTCTGGATCGCGGTTTTTGCCCGCAAAGACTCTGACTTTTCCAACGAATCTCCGGCTGTCCGGCAAGCGCTTTAAATTTCGATGAAATTTTTTTAAAACAACGTCTCTTAGCAAAATAGAATTTTTGGTATAGCATATGGTCAAAGTTGACGATCTTTTTTAGGAATTGCTGAAATATTGTATGTTTCCGGTAGAACACTATAATACATATATCCGGCATAATACTGCTTAGAAGATGGGAACTGTGCTTATATAAAGCTAAATAAGAATGTCTTTAGTCTTAAACTTAGTCTTGTTACTATAATATGTTACTGTTGTATAAATGAATACTTGGCACGAGTTATTTATCCCAAGTATTGACTCTACAGCAGAATGAATATTTGATAGTAGATATTCTCTGCCATAAAACTTAGGAACAAGCGCTGTTGACAAGATAGTAGAGCAATTTCTATAATATTTCTCTCATCCCTGATTTGATATCATGTCAAATATCGCGTATAGTTGCTATTTTAAGGATCATTGGAATTGGATCCATTTAAGACCGAATGATACGATCGGCGAATTATTTTAGACTGGTGCTTCTACATGTGCATTGAACTTGTCTAGTAAATCGCAATCGACAAACCCAAATGTTTTACACTATTGCATTTCCTACGCGATAGTCCGATCCTACTTATAACAGCACATATGGAGCAAAAGACTTGTAAGCGCAATCTAGGACAGCACTAACCGCGTATATATGTCGTGCCGAGATTAGCATTTTCTTACGGTCGCATGCAAACAATCTTCGTGCGGGCCAGACATGCAAGAATATAGATTTTCTCGAATGGCATTATTCAACCTGATCGCCAACCAACTGACATAAAAGCACCAAATATCTTGTATTATTTGTCTTGAGTAGAGAAGGATGTAATTTCAATTAATCCGAATTTCAATGCTACGCAAAATGCTCCATAAATCGATATTACACGATATTAGATTCAATATCGTGACAAATTTGACAAGAACAAACTTTTTATATATATATAAGACGATCGAGTGTCACAAGAAGACAAATAAAAAAAAGTTAAACCATATATATTTTATTGATTCTATAGATAGATTATAATATATATATATATATATAATAGAACCTTAAGATTTAAGGCTTATATATTAAATTAGTTAAAAAGATGTTAGAAAAAGCTAGAGAAGTGAGATAAACATAAACAACAATTTACTCAAAACGTTTCTTGAAAAAATTGGACTTTAGAATTAGAATAAGCAGCTATATAAGCTCATAAAGTCACGAAATGCTCTGATACACATATATGTACTAACTATAATATGTGTATATGCAATAATATATGCAATAAAATGGAATTTCAATAAAATTATATTATTATTCATAAATACAATAAATCGATATATGTAATAAGCAATTATAAAATTCTTAATTTTAATTATTTTACATAAAGATTAAAAGCGATGGAATGATATAGCTTCGCGATTTATCGACAGATTCAAAATTTAATTATGATACTTGAATAAAATAATTTAATTAATTTTGCACTGTTTCAAGTCTTTAAGAAATTTTGAATATCGTTTTTGAAAAAAAAAAAAAAAAAAAGAACCAAAAATGTCGAAAGTAATTATAATTTTTGTATTCTTGACTCGCAATTTTCAATTAAATTTCTCGTAATCGTTTCCTTTTCATGATCGAGGAAATTTTCTCTCACGGCAAATATAACGAAAAAATTATAAGTAGTGTCATGCTATTGAAATCGCAAAATGACCCAAAGGAAAATAGTTCCGATTTATGACACTTCAATGCGAACAAAACGTTGGTTATCATTCGCCAAATAGATTAGAGAGTCGGACTATATAACGCGACAGGCTCGCACAATCACTGAGACGATATACTAGAAAATTGACGAATCGACTTGTTATTTTAGTCTCATCGCTCTATCATTAATTACAATAGACTTATGCTCACAGAATAGAAAAACGAAGACAGGCTTCTGGACTTGGCTTCTAAGCTGGCCTTCCACCACCTTCCACGTATTTGATTATTTCGACTTCTTGCGTAGCTGTCATTCGCAGCCAACTTTATTAATCGAGCGACCATCAGCCATACCTCGCGGTCGCTATGACTACGAATACAGTCAAACTGCCGCGCTACCCACTGCTGCCCGCTGCCCGCGCAGCCCGCGTCGACCAACACGACCGGCCGACGGCGACGACCTGCGTCAACCGCACACACACTGCACAGTCAACTGCGTCATTGCGCGGCCATCGCGCGACGCGCATCGGCCAGTATCGGCGCCAATCAGCCAATGACGATTCGAGGCATTTTCATATCTCTTTGATCACACTATGGAGTATGTTCGTCGTCGAGACAAGAGGAGAGAAGCAGAAGCGAGCAGGAGCGTGAGACAGAGAGAGAGCGGTCATATGTTCTGTGGCCTTTTGCTTTTCATAGGGTCGGCGAGAGGGGATCGGCGAACGGCAGCGAACTCTTCCGTACACCAGCGCCGCACGTCCATTTTGTGACACTGTCGATAAAATCGTAGCATCAAAAGTGGATGTGGTGCGTGTCCGTGCTACATCCACAAATTGATAAAAAGAAAACACAACTATTTAATTGTGACATTGCCGACATTAAAAATGACATTCCGATTCCATGAGTTTGCACTGCATCCACAAGTTATTGTGGATGTATGTAGCAAGATCAGCACGGACCGCACCACCACGTCCACTTTCGAATCTTTCGATCTTTCGATGCTATGCGATTTTATCGACTGCAGTGTTACAACAAAATGGACGTGCGGCGCTAGGGTAGTGCGGAGCAGTTGGCCACTCTCATGCTTAATTCTCTCTGGTTCGGATTTTTACCCGAGTAAATCCTTCTCAAGTATCATTTTTTCCTTGTTGTTCACCGAATATTAAACAAGGATATCTGGGTCTATCAGAGATACTACCTACTTGGGTCTGCTTTGCCGCTCCAATGTGATTCTCCCTTAGGCGGCTTAAGGTTATGTACGATTTTCATCCAAGTACATACTTCTCAATTATTGAATTATCATTTTAGCTTTGTTTAATAATGTTTAATATTCGGTGAACAAGAAGAAAAAAATGATACCTGTACCCCGCGATTCTGTTAACTCTAACGACAGTTTCATTTTTATTGTTTATCAAATATTAAACAAAGATAAACACTGCTCGCGAGAATTTGCAAGCGTTAAGTGCAGCCTTAATAAGCATTTTGTCCTGATTGGATTATATTATCAAATTTATAGAAATAGTCCTGTCTCACAATCAGGAAAGATAACTTCCACAGTTGCAAATAGCGAACGTGTACGATCGTATTTTCCTCTGGATCCGACAAATCAGAGGTGAATATCACAAGTCGACGACTCCGACATCTCCGACAGCTTTCTCCGCTCTGAACGCGCCCATTGACACAATCAGTTCACTAGAATGACACTCGTTTCGTGGCGATATGTTTTCTTTTTTATTTAATTCAGTCAATTTCTATTCTCGATGTAAATGATGTAGTCGTCTTTCCTCTCGCGCGCGAGTTTACTTGTACAGATTGATTACCCCTCGCGATTTGTATCATTTTATACATAGTACTTATTAAGTAGCTGTGATAACATAGACATAAGGAATACGCATCATTCGCTATGCTCTCGATTGTCAGACAATTTCTTTCGAAAGCTTTCGAAAGTGAAATTATGGCCGCGTCGCAGGACAATTCGTATTAATTCGTATTAAGTGAGTATACAAAAAGTGAGTATATATACTAATTGATAGCCATAATACCTATTTTAACACTGTAAAAAGAAACAAAATTGTATCTGATATGATACAAGTAATGATATATTTTTATTGCTCTATTCACAATTGCATATGTTTTATTGTAACGTACATACTGTGTGTAGTGTGTTTTAAAACTGATATATAAATCACAAAGAAATTGTAATATTTTTTTGTTTGTTTAAATGTATCAGATCTTGAGTTGAAAAGAATATAGCTATTAGTTTGTAGAGAAATTAATAAACATATGTAACACACATTTGCAGTAATGGTAGCTGCCGGACCTACAGTCTTGATGGCAGCTAGCGAGGAGAATTCGTCAAATGAGGAAGGAAATGGTACAGCACGCTCGACAAACCAGAGTACTTGTTCGCGTTACGAGCTACAGCGTTGTGGTCAAAGAAACGTTGAATCGTCGATTAAAGGAGATGGAGCTACTTGCTCTTTGAATATTAGTAAGTACTACAAATTTGGATAGCATATCGCACTCGCATCCTTGCTTTAAAAGCTATCATGTCGAGCACTTTATTAAAAAAGGTTTACTCTAATAGATGTTGTAATAACTTGTATCATTTATTTATACATTTTTGAGTAATATCCTGATCAAATAAAAAAACGATAGTGATACGACAATATTATGAAACATGTAAATCTCTTTGATAAATACTATTTGTTTTAAATGTATATACCTAACCTATTTTTGTATTTTATATGCTTTATATAGTCTCTGAATAAAACATAATTTATTTTTATTACAGTAGAAAAGAAGCAACGTAGCCTTACAACAGAAAACAATGATAAAGTAATGTCTAAAGAGCTAAAGGAGAGCTCTAAGAATCTTACAACTTGTAAAACTGCTCAGATTCGTGAGACCAGAACGTCTAGATTACGGGCTGCTTCTATAGTATTACCCAATGGTAAGTAAATGTTTATCTCTTTCCATATGATTTTAAATATATAACATTTCTTGTCATACATACATATATAAATAAGAAAATATAGTTTTCTTTTATAACTGAGCAAATATGTCACAGTGAGGATTAAAATTCTTTGATTGATATATATTTTTATTGAATCACTAACATATTATTATGTGTATATATACTGGATTAATTTGCAAAAGCACATTAATAAATTGTCTCTTTATACAAGCAGATGTAACATTATCGTCTAAAAAATTACTTGGATCAGAAACTTCTGACTCTCAGCGGCATAATTCATTATCTAAGCAAGTAAGTATATTTGTAATTATTTGATTTCTATTTTTTCTCTCCCTTGTCTAAGAGAATTTTATTTTTATTTGTGTAAAGTTTAAATGTGCACTCTCTCTCTCTTTCTCTCTCTCTCTCTCTCTCTCCCTCCCTCCCTCCCTCCCTCCCTCCCTCCCTCCCTCCCTCCCTCCCTCCCTCCCCTTCCCTGTGCCTCTTATAAGTGAACTGGTAATTTACCAGTTTCTGATAAATCAATACATTTTCACAAATTGTTTAAGAAATTACTAAACTTTGTTTGACGACTCATGATTCAATGAATCGCAATTTCCTACAAGATTTTTACAATAGTATTTTTCGGAAATTATAATAATTTTTTACTTGGAGAATATATCCTACAAGTCGATATAGTTTGTTATACAGTCGATATGATTTATTACACAGCGAAAAGATTTTAAACTCAAATTAATCACTTAGTTAAAACAAATTAACTTGCTCTTTAAGAATTTCCATTAGATTACGTATTTACCTATTTGTATATGTATAATAATATATCTTGTTCATTAATTCCTAGGAAATTTTAACACATGATGTTTAATTTATATATAGAAAAATTCCACATCTATTGATGTCACCATGAATTCTGTCAAGGAAAGAGACAAGAGTTACAAACGTAAATCTTATTTAAATAGATCACGTCATGTAGAAGCAGCGCCTGTTGATCATTCAAGTGAAGGTAAAAAGTTTATTAATATTAAATTGCAGCAACAAGAAAGAAATTGCGTTGTTGAATTATTCAAAAGAATCTAAAGTGTATCATCGCGATATTTTGGCATCCTTTTATATTTTTGTATTTTTTTAAATTTTGATGTATCTTTTACAGCTGTAAAAGTTATATCATCAACTATTGCACTTTCATGGATTTTTTTCCATTGTTGTCGTAAACAGAAATTATATTCGATATACGATTAGTAATCGCGCTTTTGATATCGTGTGAATTTTAACTAAAATATTCATAACTCGTATCTCAATATATTTTCCTTGTTAACGTTAATAATTTGATTTTAGTTGAATTTAGCGAAAGACATTCCAGAAAGCAATATGTTAAACGAGGTCAGGTATCTGAAACGGTATCCAGTTCTGCTGATTCCCGTCGTCAAATGGCTAGTCTGCGCAGAAAACATATTGATTCGAAAGTTGGAGCTCAATACATCACAAAAAATCTTTCTAAAACTTATTCGTCATCTTCCGTCGTGCCCACGAATGCAAAGCATTCGATTATGCAGCAATCTAGGTACATACAGTAAATATATACATGTGTAAACGAGAATAGTATAAGGCAAATATTAGATTGGTATAGAAGATAGATTTTTTTTATTAATCTCTCTCTCTCTCTCTCTCTCTCTCACGTAATAACTTCGTATAGCAA
>NW_012026914.1:77349-81696 GCF_000956235.1 Wasmannia auropunctata | reverse complement strand
TGTGTGTGTGTGTGTGTGTGTGTGTGTGTGTGTGTCTCATCTCTTTCTATTTTTTATTTTATTTATTAGTATTACTTTATCAACAAAAGAATAATGACAGAAAGAAAACATACATGATGTTAGAAATAATTTTTGCTCTTTAGTGGTAGTATAGGCAATTCGGAGGTTTCACGCAGAGTGGACGAGTTAACGGCGTTAACACGAGCTACTATGGAACGCGTGGAAAGACTCGCGTCTGCTACCACGAGCTGTGGTAATAATTCAATTGAGAACGCGCAATTGAGAACGTGCGTCGCCGAGAAAGTGTCAATGTCGCCAAAAAAGTGTATCACACCTAGGCACACGCCAGTTTCAATTCTCAAACATAAAACTGTCGACGGAGGCGAAGGAGGCGACCGTCAAGCATCGTCTAGCGGTTCTCATGCACCATCACCAGTAACCTTTTCGCCATCCGTCACGGAACCTGTTTCCCACAAGAGGCACGGTATTTTGAAAAAACGAAGTAGCTTAGATGAAAGCGAGATATTACGTCGTCGTAGCTGTTCTCCCGATGTTTCCTTCGCTGACAACATTTACTCGGAATTTCGGCCAATATTGAAAAATCAAAGGCGATCCTCACTGGATGAGATTGTCAAGAGGGATCAAAGCCCTGATCAACAACCTGCTTCCATATTGAAACGTAAATCGTCTAGAGAAGACGACAGAGAAATTCATCGATTGTCATTGGGATCTCCGGAACCACAGAGCATTTTGAAACGCAAACTCGCGAACAGCGTGCGCGTCAATAGCGTCAATCATCACGTAACAATTGCATCGGACGTCGCGAGCACAAATGTGGCGAGTGGAAATACGATTGCGAGCACGAATGCCAGCCTTGTGTCTGAAAATCTCGAGGGATCTGAAGTAAAACCTATATTAAAGAAAAAATACGGCAAGGAGGAACTCACCGGGAACGACATTTCCTCTCTCGAGCCTCGGCCTATATTGAAAAAGAAATCAAGTACCGAGTCAGACGAACACGAGCATGATAAACCAAAGAAGACGATTTTAAAGTCCTCGCGGAAAAATTCGTACGAGGAAGGCAGTTACGAGACAGAGTTGACTTCTCCAAGAAGATTGTCTGTATTGAAGAATCGAGCGAGCGAGATCGAAAATGTACGACCAATATTGAAACAGCCGAGCGGCAGCCGTTACTACGACGATACGTGTGATTTAACGGCGGACTCATTTTTGCGAAAGAGAGCGCAATCTGTAAGTCATGCGCGATCTGCTAATGGCGATGACTGTGTCGAGTCAATTCGTGTATTAGCCAAACGAAGATCTCTCGAGTCCAGTTCGCCGATCGACATGTTGTATACTCCGACTACCACACGTCGCTGTTTTACGGCAGATCGGTCCAATGAAACTTTCTACGCAGTAAATAGGTAAGTTTAAATCAGCATGAAAGAGTAATAGCCGTTACAATATTAAATATATCATCAGATATTAATAGTATTAAATGTATCCCTATTAACAAGAATGCTTTACATTCAACTTATTTTTTCCGTTCTCTCTGCGAACATGTAAATTATATAAAAGTACTATCTCCATCTTTTTTTTATTTATTTTTAATTTTTTTTTAAAGAAAAACCCTCAAGATTGTGATGCTGGGAAAATGTTGAATCATCTTAAATAGAGTAAGAGTGTATAATTAATTTATAAATTTTATCTGTACAAAATAATACTGTTTATAACTGAATACTGGATAAAGAAGCTCTTTGGCTTTTTGCCAAAGCATAGTAAAACGTCTGGTTTTGATTAAACAGAAAGAGTCTATATTTTTTAACTTTCTTTTTTAAAAGAGTATAATTATATCATTTTTTCCTTAAATCTTTATTACACGTTCTAGATAGATAGTTGATTCATTTATTCAAAAATTAAAAAATGTACTTTAGCTACTCTGTACTCATCTAGCTATGTTCAATTATTCGCGCGTAAACGAAATCTTAATTTTCTTTACATCGGAAAAAGAATGTTGCCAAATTACGACTTTCCTATATGAGAAAAAAATTTATTCCGTGTGCGGCGCAGAATTAATCTTTTGCAATTGCTACAGTGATACACGACTTTAGTGGGGCTTTGATCCCGTGCCAAGTTTAATTATAGACCATCTAGCGATTCTCAAAGCTACCAGAAATTGGAGATAGTCGTGTGCAACATATTTATGAATAAACAACTCGCGGGACTGTTTTAATCTGTTAAAAAAATAAAATAAAACGAGTTTATCGGGCTTACAAGTTTTATATATATATATATATATATATATGTGTGTGTACGTTTCTTACAGCTCCGGTGCAATTAAAGAAAATAAACTATCGTGCGAGGGATCTAGCAAAATCAAGCAAGTTGCGAACAGTATGGAAGAGAAGAATAAAATAGATTCGCATAAACATTTCATGAGGATCGATAATGATGTGAATAATTGTGATGCGATACAAATTCAAACACAGACGATTGACAAGAAAGAAACGATAAAAGAAAGGCAGGAGGGACATGAGGGTGTGCAGGATGTTGACGAGGATTATGCTGCTATTTGTCGTAGCAACAGTGTATCGAAAATGACACAACATTTTAAAGTTCTTCAAGAGAAGGCAAACGCCGCGGCTGCGGAAAACAGTTCTCAGCGTGTACCTTCGCAGAAATTATCGCGCGGCATTCAACGTTATCGCGAACGTAAGATACAGAGCGGCGAAAGATTCAATACCCAACCGGTAACTTTGGAAGAAGTGCGCGAGGCGGTCTTACAAAATCAGCGCAACGCCACAACGTTGAGCAATGCAGGAACGACTGATAACGAGCCTGAACCATCCAAGCTAAGCTTGGCTGAACGCGTGCGGCTCTTTAATCAAAAGATTACGACTACGGAAACCGTAGCTGGAAGAAACACCGCGTACCAGGAAAAGTTTATTCAAAGAAGACGACAATCTACGCGTTACAAAACGCAACCTGTAACATCTGAGGAGGTTGAAGTGGCGTCCCGGATATCACCGTTGAATCTGAATCACCAGATTCCAACCTTGGTTGAGGGTACGTACAGTTTTTTACAGTTGAAAACTATTTTATTATTTGTGTGTTATTTGTACTGGATTATATCAATTATTAAATTATATTAATAATGAACAAATAATGTTGGTCGTTTTCAGGGCACTTAAAAGAATGTCAAAGATCGTTGCATTCGCCACCGCTTGCAATAACGTCTCAGCATGATATACCAAAAAGTATTCTAAAGTCATCCGCCGGTTATACGCAAAATCTGTCGCGTGCCAAAAGCCCGGAACTCCGAGGTATGAAATTGATCAGATCTGTGCTTAAGAAAGAATCCGAAGAATCGGAGCAACCGATGTTATTGCCGAGTGCTGAGGTGTATCCGCGTTCTATTCTAAAAAGTAATCCTTACTCGAGACCCATCATTTCGACGTCGACAACGAGTGTTGTTGACGTCGCAGCGACATCGAGAAACGAACGAAGCTTATGTAGCGTCGAGAGCCAAAATTTCCACATCGAAACTTGTAAATTCTGCGAAACTGAGAAATTAGATTGCTTCAATGTAGTGACTAACAATCCTGTGACACGAGATAATTTGCGAGATCTTTGCGAGCATGAGATGCGAGCAATCATTTCTAAACAAGGCGATAATATGGAAAACAAAGCCGCAGTGCCTTCCCTTCATAAAGCTGCATTATTTCGAAACGAAGAAATCTTATTGGCTGACGTAAATAATTGCAGAATTGATACAATATCGAGTAGTGCATTAGAAAGACGCAGCAATGAAAGGCACGACAATTCGTTAACGAACAAATCGAATCGGGCGTTAGATGTCGACGACAACAATAAGGATGATGAAAACGACGACAATGACGATGAGAACAACGAAAAAGATAGCGGTAAGGAAGAAGAGAAGTTGGCAGTGAAGATGGAACGGAACGACGACGACGACGACGACGACGACGACAAGAACGAGAGTTAGAACAGCAAAAATCGAGATGTCTCAGATGGAGAAACGTGTATTTCGTTATGTACACGTTTTGCAGTCACCCTTTTCAAATAACTCGCTTTGCTTGTTATGCTTGTACCAGCCACACAGATTGCAAAATACGACGAATGTTGAAACTGAAACTCGTATATGAAGGTACAGTACACGCCAAGTCGAAACAGCTCATACATCACTCGTAACTATGCAATTATACATTCGCCATTAATTTCAGTTCCGGTTTAGGCATTTCCTAATTGAACGCGCCGATCCTTATACGAAGATTTGAATTTTTGCGGTTTTCGCAGTTCCGCATGTGTTATAAGAAATTCGAAATT
>NW_012026914.1:37859-77329 GCF_000956235.1 Wasmannia auropunctata | reverse complement strand
CGACGACGACGTCGACGACGACGACGACGGTCACAAGATACACAATATTGTCGCGAATGAAAAGTCGCTGACTAGTGTCGCACAATGTTCCATTAATTCGTTGGCCAAGAGTATCAGTCAACATTCTCTAGGTGAGGAAAGGTGGAAACAGCAACGTGGTGGTTTGCCATTACCGGGACTGTGTCGTAGCGCGACACAGGTGATAGCGTCGATAGAGACGAGTGAGACACCGAGCGTGAGTATCGCGGATCGGTTGGCCGCGCTACGTCACAACGGCAGCACGAACTGGAAACGACGTGTGGCCGGTGCCAGAGTTGACGAATCGTGCGACGATGACTCGCCACTCACTTTGGAGGAGAGCACAATCAAATCGGGCGTGCTGGCCGACTGTATCGAAAAATTGGAATCTGCCGTGGATAGCTGGAAGAGTAGAATCGTAGAACCCGATGCGGTCAATTTCACTGTCGCTGGCAAAATGAAAATAGCTCCATCGAAAGATGTTTGTTCGCCGTTCCTTACGGAAGCCACGGCGAACATTTCAAATCAGAAGAAAAAAGCTCCGCGTCCGCAGTGGTTGAAAATGAGGAAAGATAAAGGTGAGCCTTTTTATATCCGCACGAAATAGAATGACGATTAAAACAACCATTTCCTTACAAGATCTGCCAAAGATCTGTAGGTCTGTCTTGTTTTAAATGTCTAGTGACATAAATATTTTAAGTATCTGGAGGACATTTTAAAGACGTTATATTTCAGATATATCTGTACGATATTCTTTAGACATTCATGTTACTTAAGGCTCCTTTTTACAAGTGTTCTTTTTTTTTTTTAAACGATCCTATTTCTTTTATCGTATCCAAATTTTCTTTATTTACAAATGACATGCAATAAACTTTTACGTGTCATTTCTCGCTTGTGACGTTACGATTCCAATGGCTGCGGTGACTAGTCAGAAGCCTTAATAAAAGATATCAAAATTAGTTTCTGCTTTGTATTAAGATGAGAGCAATTAAATTAAAAGCCAGCATCTTTTCAGAGCGTACTAATGATGCGGAATCGAGCCCTGCCAGTCCGTGCAAGGAGTCATCTTCTGCCACGCATACAAGCTTCTCTGAACCTAGCGACGACAGCGGTGAGTTAGTAGTGAAAGTCATTCGTACTTTTTCATCTTGCTGATAACCCGCGCTGTCCCAAAAAGAGATGCTGATAGAATAGAAGAATATACATATAGAAAATGTTTGCTA
Organism: Wasmannia auropunctata; assembly: GCF_000956235.1. Classification (NCBI taxonomy): domain Eukaryota; kingdom Metazoa; phylum Arthropoda; class Insecta; order Hymenoptera; family Formicidae; genus Wasmannia; species Wasmannia auropunctata. The sequence goes on along the minus strand of NW_012026914.1, from coordinate 76,088 downwards.
ATTGCAATATCTTCCTTTAGCTTCAATGAAATTATATTTCACATTATACTGTATAAGCTGTCTTCTGGGACACTCGTGGTGAGATCGCGACAGTGCAAACGCATGTTTTTCTTTTAATTGAGAGATGTATTTAGTGAAATTAGTTTATTATAATTTGTAGGTGAAGAATGTAAAACGGAGCATGTCTTGTCGCCAAGTGTTTCAGTACCTAAAACGGACGATGAAACGTTTACATCTTTCTTTAGCGGTGTGTCGCTGGAAAAATGCGAGACTGAGTGTCTTGACTTAGATGAAAGCGACTTCGATATAATCGCACCACAATACAAATTGTAAATTTTCGCTTTTACTACACTTTTACTATGCTTATACTCGTGCAAAAATGAAAGAGGGGAAAAAAATAGAAAAGCAGAAAGAAGTCGATTCAGAGAACTATTCAAAATATTGGTACGCGTTTATGCAAATTTAGCTATAATCTAAATCATTTTCTTGACAGATTAGTACAAAAGCGGAATATACAAATGCAACGTCGACGAGCCACCGCAAGAAATCCTCTTAAAGTTCTTGCTGCACGTACGGATTTGAGATCAGAATACACCGAGATTCGCACCAATACAACCGCGAGAATGACGACGAACTTAAATATGAGACAATGTGAGCAATCCTCTGTCACATCTTATATTAATCATGACGTAGATTTTATCTTCGCATATATTTCGAATTATAAGTATATAATTAAAATTTTCAATTCTTCTTACATATGTCTTTGATATTCCGTAGTTGCCCAAAGCTCATCTTTTGCCATTGAGGCTCTCGCTGGCTTGGCTTCTACTGAAGATTTTAGTACGGTGACTCTGAGAAACGTGTCGGAAGCAAGCGTGTCCACGAATAAATTGCGACCATATAAAGACATAATGTTGTTATTGATTAAAGGAAGACGACACGTTCAAGTTAGATTAATCGAACCTGTCGCCGAGAGTATCAACAATGGCGATAGTTATATACTGGTAACAAAATTAGAGGTAATGATAATCATAAGTATCGGAGAATAGAACATGTAATACATTAGCCGATGTAAAACATCGCTCATACATTTATTCTTTACTATTCTTTCTCCTTTATTAATTATTAATCACTGACAAAACTGACTTTCTCAATGAATTTTGCAGATTTTTAACTATATAGGAAAATACAGCAATATTATCGAAAAAACTCGTGCCGCTGAGATCGCATTGAGTATTCAACAACAAAAGGATCTAGGCTGTCAAGCAGTCCAAGTAATCACTATAAACGAGGATAAACTGACTTGCTCGAGGAATCAAGTTGAAAAATTTTGGAGTTACCTTGGTGTGGTTAACATCGAAAGGCTAAACGGTATGTTTCTATTTTTGCTTTCTATTTTTGCAGTGTACGATATTATTATTCTACAATTATGTATGTGTGTGTACATTAATGTCTTACAATAATATCACTATAGTTGTGGAGGCTGGCCATCCTGACGAAGATGAATTGTACGAATCTGCCATTATCGATACAAATATGGTGTACGAATTGAAAGATGAACAATTAGTGTTACACGAAAAATTCTGGGGTACGCTTCCAAAGATAGAAATGCTTAATAAGAATAAGGTAATTTTTGATGAATCTTTTTAATCTTAAAGTGATGCTGGCGCAACAGCCGAATTCATCATTCATAAAATTGCAATGTTTTATTTTTTTGGCCTTTGCCTAATTTAATTTTAAGCTTTATTTATACACCTATATAGTTTGCAGTTTTTAAAACATCTCGATTTTGCGCATGTTTAAACAATAAATTTGAACTGCTTTCTCTCTCTCTCTGTCTCTAAAATTTTCTGTCTCTAGAATTTTTCGAGATATCGATTTAAATTTTAATACACGTTAAAAGAAAAATGAAAGTATAGAGAGTAAAATATTGTGAGAAACCAATTGCTTTTGTTTAAAAAGATTAAGTCTTCTGGAATTCTTATAAATGTAATTCATGCAAGAACTTGTCAGCATAAAAAATTGTTAAGCTAAAAACAATTTTTGATAAGACTAGTACATAACAGGCGCGCGCTGCGTATTGAATCCCATACATCTTCCAATAACATTTATACTAATTTACATTTTAATTAAACAAATTTTAACAATTTTTGATAAAAAATAAATTTTCAAATAAAATGACGCTTGCGCGCGGTGCGTATTAACCGGCTGGCCTGAAAATAATCGCGTTTTATAGTTGAATATTTAATATATAACAACTATTTTGTATAATAAGAGAGGAATTATATATTGTATGCGTTTTTGATGCCTTATAAAGATTCTGGTGTTCGATTTTGGCACTGAGATGTACATTTGGAGCGGCAAAGGAATTTCGGCGGACAAGAAGAAGCTTGCTACACAGTTGGCGACAGAAATGTGGAACAATGGATATGATTATAGCGAGTGTAGCGCTTGTCCGATTATTGCGGCCCATATGATTGGTAATCGGAACAATGATTTGCGCTCGTTCGCAAAATTCGCCAAAAATAGACCCGAATGGTGTTTACTGGCCAAGTTGACGCAACACGTCGAAACAATATTATTCCGTGAGAAATTCCTCGATTGGCCTAATGTCACCGGTGCAGTAAAGACGCGAGGTCGGAACGATAATGAGCGACAAATCGACGGTGCAATAACAGTGCATTTGGATGAAAACGATGATATGTGGCTACCAAATTCTACTTCAGTCGATTTTATTCTAGAAGGCTGTCATTTGGGCAGAGGCACTGGTTGTTACGATAATGAAGTAAGTTTGTTCTTTTATTAGAGCATGACCAAAAGTAGACTTTCTGTCCAGTATAATTGATAATTGAAAAATTAAGATACTTATTAGAGTTTCAAAATAATTTACATTTATCAAATTCTCAATCATTGCTTTCAATGCACTTTCAATGCACTTTTATCCAGAAAAAAAGACGAACTCTATTTATAATCAATCTTCGATTCACATGGTGAATCTAATTAATAATTTCATTCGATTTTTTTTAGTTGAAGAAAGAATATGTTGTTGCTACAACGAGCGTTTTGGTGTGGCATATCGATGAATTCTCGCATACGCTTCTAGACGGATCATCCATTGGTCAATTTTATTCTGGTGATAGTTATATCATTCATTGGACGTATTCCGTCACAATTACTGGTGAGCTGTTTTAACGTTTATTGAATAATTTCGAAATTGAAGAACTTATCTCAAAAACTGTCTTAAATTCGTCACATTTTCTAAAAATAAGCACAACATTTTTCTTTTTTTTCTTTTGCATTAGTTTTGCATAACACGTACCTAATCTTTATTTTTAAGAATATAGATTTAAGATTAAGTATAGATAAACTTTTTAATTATGTAATAACTTTTACACTTGTTCATTATGTCCCTAGGCAGAGAACTCAGTGGTTTGCCGTCCAAGCACTCGGCAAAAGGTCGCGATAGATCTGTATACTTTATTTGGCAAGGTCGAAATGCATCCTTGAATGAACGAGGTGCCGCGGCATTATTAACGGTTGAATTAGACAGCAGTCGAGGTCCTCAGGTATGAGGACAGTAAATGTGCAATCAAATTTGCTATTTCAATTATTTTTTATTTACTTGAAATTATCTTAATATAGATTATTACAATATTGACTATGTTATTATGTAATTTTACTTGTTAATAGTAATTTCATATGTCTTTTCAAATTTTGGACTTTGCAATTATGTTTTCTAATTGGGAAACTCTTTTTCCTACAACGTCTATTAAAAGTAAAATATTGGACAAAATTAAGAAATATATTTTATATGCTTGCAGATTCATGTTGTTCAAGGACATGAACCAGCTGCATTCTTAAATTTATTCTCTGGAAGGATGGTGGTACACAGTGGCAAGAAATCTGACAATGAGAAAAAATGTGAGAAACGATGGAGATTGTACATTTGCCAAGGAACTTTAGAAAACGAGACATTTTTGATTGAAATTCCTTGTAGTACGCGACAATTAAGAAGTAGAGGTTCCTTTATATTGCTCGACACCGAAAATGCAAGACTATATGTCTGGCATGGGAACAATTCGTTGCGCCATATCAGAGAAGTATATTTTTTCTAAAGATTTTTATGATAGTATATTTATACATAATTTAATTAATAATTTGTACATGGATAAAGATCTTAACATTGCGATAGGTTTCATAGTTTACTAGCTATTAAGCTTGAATAACATATAAAAAATGAAAGCAGTAAACGAATCGATTAACCACAGAAATCTGAAAAAAAGTTAAGTTTAAGAATATAAAATTATTATTTATTTATTAGAGATCTGTTAAAATCATGATTATTTTCATCTACTATTTATAGTAGAATGAGTAATCATTCTACTATAATTTTTCATGTGACTTTTCCCTTTATCATCTTGATTGCTTCCCTTTCTTTTCTTTTTATTATTTACCTGTCTATCATTCCTATATTTCTTTGTCTTTGTATAGAATGCATTAAAAGCTGCAAATAAATTGAAAGAAAACCAACCCGAAGAAGCTGGATTATCCAACGAAAATAACATACAAATATATGAAGTTCAAGAAGGTTTGGAACCTGAGGGATTTAGTAATGGTAAATAAAGTTTATAGTGAAAAGTTAACATTCAACATTAAAAGGATGCAAAAGCGGAAATCAAACTCTAAAACGTTTTATCGATTTATGCATACGTATGCGTACGATATTGATGTAGTAGTGTATAGTGATGTGTTATTTACTGCTACGTCAATATCACACGCACAAATTTTCAGATCTTTTTTTATTAAATATCTAAGTCTAATTCTAAAAGCAAAACTTTGTATTATCGTGTAATCCACATTTAAAATTGTTCCTATTTGATACAAATGCACTGCAGAATTTTTGTAGTAAGCAAATATTTGGTTTCAACAAATTGACAATTCTAGATGCCATATGGGACTAAGAGTAGATAAAAAAAGATCTTAATTTCTTAATTTTTTTTTTCATTTTTGGCATAAAGTCGATCGGTTTAATTTAACACATTAGTGTTTATACTTTAATTGTGAAAAAGGATTTTTAAATCTGTAAAGGCAGTTAGAAAGCAGTTAGGAGGGGTGCAGAAAAATAATTCTGTTTGGTCAGTAAAATAAACGACTTTAGAATCCCCTTAATGATTGAGACGTGTATATATATATATATATATATATATATATGTATATGTTTTTAAAATTTATTTTCCTATTGTAAAATTGTATATTGTTATAAAAAATTTAAAGAATATACTTTGTTTTTAGCGTTAGGTGGCATAAATAAAAAATTGTATTGGTCGTTAGAAACAGCTGACATACAAGATTATACTCCAAAGCTTTATTATTTATCCAGTATTTCTAAAAAATTCCGCGCAACGGAAATACTTTGTCCATATCGTTGTCCGGATCTGACAACACCGTTTCCTTTCTCACAAGATGATTTGTACCAAGCGAATCAACCAGGTAAAGATGCTTTTAGAAACGCATTTTTATTTTAATAGCTTTTTTTCATGAGAAAACTTTTTATGAAAAGTTTTAGCAAAATTATTTATCCGTATTATTGTAAGCATTTTTATATCGAATCTTGCAATTTTTAGCCTTATTTTTATTGGATGACAAGAATGTGATTTGGATTTGGCAAGGATGGTGGCCTGATAATGGAACGGAAGATCAGTACGGAAGCAAAACTGTCCGATGGCAAGCTGAGAGGAGAGCGGCAATGACGATAGCGATACGATATTGGCGAAAGACTCGAAGCGCACAAACAACGAATCTTCCAATTTATTTAATATGGGCTGGTTTAGAACCGTTACAATTTACAAATCTTTTCCCGGAATGGACGTATCGGGACGACGTTGCTGAATTAAATATAGAGGTATATTGAAACGGACATTTCCTATTTCCTTGGCTGCTCAAATCTTTTTGTATTTTATTACTAGAGGTAACTTGAAAACAATAACAAACTGTCTTCATTTATATTAGAATATTTGAAATGTAAATAAAAAAGAAAAATCCTTTGATATATCTTGCGATCGTGCGATTTAATATAATCTTTAGATATGCATATACAACGTATAATATACATTTAAACATATCAGGATGGCCGGAATCCAGGAGAAGTATTAACCGTGGAAAATGAATTGGCTCGCCTAACACAAAGTACATATCCTCCTGCTCAGCTGTTACAAAGACCTTTACCTGACGGGGTCGATCCAACCCGTCTAGAATTGTATTTATCCCAACAACACTTTCAAGTTAGTATTATACTATTATTGCAGTATTGTAGACTAAGTGCAGTTAAATAATCATATCTATACGAATGTAGATTGTCAGAAATGAGGAAAAATATATATTTTTATGATATTTTACCATAACTTTGGTTCATTCAACATATAATTTTTTTTCTACGTGTTTCTACACTGCTAATACTAAACAAAAAACTACACAAGTTAAATTGAAGGTGGTCCAGTAAGAAACATATTACTTGTCAATAGAGGATGTATAAATTATATTTTGTGGTTTATAGGAGCTGCTGGGAATGAGCAAGGAAAAATTTCAACAACTTCCAGTTTGGAAGCAAGTGAATCTCAAGAAAGATATAGGATTGTTCTGATGGATCGTTTTAACTGCGATTAGCAGTAGCTGCCCTTGCATAATGTTCGAATTTTTATTAATTGTTTCATAATTCTACAATTTAAGAATCAGAAAAAAGTCTCAACTTCTAAGCGTATTTTTCTCGGAACTTTTTGTGTATAGAGAATGAAACATTTCGAGAAACATTTTGAGAATCGGTGAATATATTGTCGACGATATATATCTAATAATTAATTAATTTAAAAAGAATCAATGCGAATCAATCCGAAAATGTATTGTCAGTACTATTTGAATTATAACGCATATGTATGATATATAATAAGCGTATGTGAACACAGATTATATATTTTTAATACGTGCTACATGCGAAATCTGCTTGCAAACATTTTCTTTATAATATATTTGTATGATGTTTATATATTGCGAGTGAATTGTCGCTGTTTTCGCCTTAATCGTGTAATATCTGTATAAGATGGTTTCTATAATTTACAATATATTCTGCATTTTTAAATAGTATTTCACAAAAAATATAATTGCAATCTTTCTTTCCTCATCTTTATACAAGGGGTGGTATTTTAGAACAAAATAGATATTTCCATCATGTTTGAATATATATAAAAAAGCAACAATCAACATTATTCAATTTCAAAAGAGCAACAAGATAGTATAAAAACTGATGATAATGTCCCAATTTTGAAGATCATAATCGTAATGTATAATTTGTTTAAATTAAGAATAATCGTAATATTTTCTTAAATATATGTATATTAAACATTTTATTAAAGAATTAAAAAAAAATACTTTGTACATAAAGAAACTTTCGTAGCATAAGTTAAAAGAAATTTGCTGTTTTTATACAAACGTATTTTTATCATCTGGATTATAGTAAAACTAAAAACTATTAAAAAGAAAAAAAACCAATTGGCACATGTGTGAAAAGGAAAAATTATGTACAAGATGAACATTTTTGTTACAAGACGTTCATTGTAGCGGCACAATAGCTTGAGATTAAAAATATATAAAATAGCTTTTAATTCTTCACAACTGATAAACTAATTCACAAAAGGATTAATATTTCTTGATAGACTTTCGTATAAGCGCTAGTCTTTGCTTATGCGCTTCGGTGACAGTAGCTCGTTTATATGGACGCACTTCATCTGTACCAAAACCGGGAATCCACATATTCCAATTTCTTTCTAAAAATTAAAATATCATAAATAGCATTTATATCTATATTCGTTTGGATAATTTATTTCACGAATAAAACGTTTCCAAGTTGTAATTGCTAAATTTTACGGTGCTGAAAGTTTATGTCTGTGATTCAATGGAGCATACGCAAGTAAATACAAACACGCAATATCTGCCTCTTGATTTTTGATTTGGATAAACTCTAATATTAGATTACAAGTCTTTCAGGGAGTAAATAAAAAACAATTTAAAGTATTATTAAAAATAATGTTTTGCTATTACCGACGAGATACTATTGAAGACCGACATTCTTATGAGAGTTGTGTGTGTGTGTGTGTGTGTGCGTGCGTATGTTGAAATTTAAACAATTATTTAATTTAATAATATATAATATTAATTTTATGATTACTAAACTAATTTTTTAAACATGTACATATACATATTTACAATTTGCTAATAGTTAATTTTATTTAAATTTTATTTAATTTTAATATTACATAGTTACTATCCATGTTTGTTTATCCATGAAAATGACAGTAGAAGAAGAAATTGTAATTTTCCAGCAATATATCATGTTACAGTGTTATATAAATATGTATATATATGCTTATTTATAAAGCATTTGTATAATAAAAAATCATTATATCATCATATTTAAATAATGCACTATTCAAATATTTATATTAACAATTATAAATTTATATCAATGGTCAATAATATCGATACTCTTCTTCAGTTACATCTGGATAATTGAAAAGCTAGCTCTTATTTTGATGACAATTTGCTCAGGATTGACACGCGGTCCTTATATAGTTTAGTATCTCGTTTTTAATAATATCTTGCTATTACTCACAGGAAATTCTTTTAATAAATTAACCTCATTTTTTGTGTAAATAAAAGAAATTATAGCTATTAGCATAACTCACCTAAATGTAACTGTACATCTTTAACTTCTACCGTGTTGGCATGACGATGCTTAGCTAATAGACAAGCTGCGTTTACCGTTGTTTCCACAAAGTCATCCGCTAATTGTAAAAGCATCTCTTCCACCTCCTCATCTAATTGTTCGGTAGGATCTACTTCCCTCACCAAGTCTTGTAGCCTTGTTTTTGTTAAAAACTAAAATCAAATAGCATAGTAATATCTATGGCATAGTAATATCTATGGTTAATTGGCGAATACTGTAGCAAAGAATAAAGTCAACGAATATATATATATATATATATATATATAGAGAGAGAGAGAGAGAGAGAGATATAGCAAATTATATCGCGTAAAATAAATAATGTTTATAGACTCGTCAGAGATATTATATTTGTAAACAATGGTCATAATTATACACAAGTAAGCAAGTATCATAATTTTCTCATTGATTACGTACTTGTGGAAAATCGCTAAAAGAACTTGGAGTGGATGATTGCACTGGTTTCGGAGGCTGGGGAACATACTGAGTTTGTTGAGATTGCGTTTGTGGCTGTACAGCGGTTGTGGTAGTGCCACCGCTTTGCACGTTAGACAAAACTGGTGACGTCTGATTATTAGGTCCCACGGACTGTAGAGTTCCAAGCACGGGTGTCATTTCCGAGCCCGTTGTAGTCGTCGTTGTTGTCGTTGTCGTTGTTGTCTGCACGATAGCACTTTGTTGTGACATTTCGAGAGAAGCGATGCAAGTCGTTGGATCTTCAACGATCTCCTACTCCGCTTTCCGCTGCTAGCTGCTACCGTTCCGCGTTCACGTAATTTTGAGGCGAGCAATCCTTTATCGCACTCTTGACTTGACGCGCGTTAACACGTGCGTGAAGAAAAGGAATTATTTAACATATATTTATTATTTGTGAAAGAAAAATTACAACGACAGAATATTAGACACTGTCAAGTAAAATGTAAATATCAACAAACAGCATTCTACTAATCCATAAACTATATAGTATAACTATACGGACGATATTACACGATGTCGATAGCAATTAGGAGCGCGGACGACTACAGAGATCTGCAACGATTGAAAAGATAATAGAGTGCAGTGTAGTGTTCTGTAATAATTCCACGTTGGTAACAACGAAAATATAACATCAAGATTTATTATTTATTACAACATTTACAACTACTGCACGCTTACAATTAGTATAATTTTGCATCTTTCTCTTAATTCGCTAGAGCATCGCATTGATAGAAAAGTTTCGTCAACAAATTAATTATTTTTCGGGTTATTTATAATTTATATCAATATAGTCGATAACATCGGGAATCTTTAATTACCTCCCGATCTCTCTTTGACAAATATATAATTAGTCATGAAAATTTTGATTGGCGGTTTTTAATAATATCTCGTTGGTGATACTGTGATAGTAGATACATACATACATATGTATATATTTTGGCATAATCGGTCAAAATGTCAAATCACATATGCATACATACGCGGGGCGGAGCGGCCACCCCGCCACCTGCAGCCAGTAGCCTGCACCACAAATTCGTTGGACGCCTCCTGTCGTGAACTTTAGGTACTTTGTATCGTCTAAGCGTGACATTACCAAACGAGCTTCAGTCTCTCTTGTCTCTCTTCCCAAGTTCCGTCAGTTCCGAGAGTGCTAGATACGTCTGTTCTGTGGTCGAGTGTCGAGCGTGGCGAACGTGGTCGAGCGTGTCGAGCTGAGCTGTCTCGACTCCCGGTTGATGCTTGTTAGTAGTACTGGGTAACATTTGCAGAGTTGATCGTGCTTGGTGCTAATTGTAAGCAGTGCTACCGTGGTCCACCTATCGTGGTCGCGGGTTGTGATATGTCATATCGTTCACATCGTTGCGCCTACCATCAAGTCGTCCCGGGTGTGTTTATGACAACGTGAGAGAGATCGCTCGTTTCGCCGTCCGTGCGCTAATCGATGCAGCGCGTCCGTATTGCGTCAGTCTTGGAGGTCTTCCATCGAGATTTCGCGGCACGTTTATGATGTAGACATCCCTTGAGACATCCCGCACAAGGCGAGCCTCGGGAAATAGTTGAAACAGACGTTTGCTCGTGCGTAAGTACGACACGTGTCGCCAAACAGTCTTGCGTTCGAGGGACGACCCTCGCTCTCTCTCTCTCTCTCTTTTCTCTTTTCCGTCGTCCATCTATCCCCGGTTTATCCTACTCTTTCCTTTCCTCTCGCAACGCAACGCAACGCAACGCAACAACCGCGTGTCTCGTTATTCTCATTTTCGTTTCTTGCTATGTATGTACATACATACATACGGCTGATACGGCTGGCAGAGCCGGTGCAGGTGCAGCGTTCGACCGGTGCATAATAAGTGTGATACGATCAGCGTCAAATGCGTCAATCAGCATCGCGGCATTCGCGGCGCGGCGCGGTTAGTTATGTCGCGTACGCTTAAGGAAACGTGTTCCTGACGCCAGCCACAGAGGGTAATTTTCGTCACCCATTTGCTCATACCTTCTGCATCTCCACGCACACACACACACACACACACACACACACACACACACACACACACACACACACACACACACACACACACACACTGGCGTGCGTCCTTTCTTCTACAAAGCCGATTACGTCCGATGATAAAATTACATTGATTTTCTGTCTCGCGTGAGCTGTTGGAACGCTCATCATCACCAACTGCGGACTTCTCGCCTCGCGGCTCGCCTTGCGAATGCAGCACAATTCTATCTTCTCTAACGCGTTAAGAATCCTATCAGATTACATTTCGGTACTTATATTATCAAATCGACATCGTGGCAGATGCGTTACGCGATCAAACTGATGGCCATTGATTCAAAGACTTTCTCAAAGATACGTCGTCTTTTTACATACAGATGGCAATTTCAACAGGAATCTTTAGATCTTGAAACATTGCTAACACACGAAAAATACCTAAATAAACGATCAAAAAAATGTCAAGTGCACACACGTTTATCATACTCGACGTGTGTGTATAGATGTGTATGTGGGAAAACACTAAAGATATTATGTGACATTAGTTACGTTGTACAAATGTCCTCCGATCAAGTTCCAAGTATAGAAACCCAAGCTATAGCTGAGAAATGTAACCGCGAAACGAATGGACGCGAGAATGAAGCGCGAGAAAAGCAGGGAAAAGAAAGCAGGCGGCAGGCGTTATCTCCAGATCGAATTATCGTGTAGCAGCTGCGGTATTTGTGGCGATCGTAGCTTGTGACTCCAAGCTCGTGATAGCTCGTGCACCTTGCAGGAAGCGCAGCGACATGTTCGCGTTAACTCTTTTGCCGACTTGCCGCGTGAAAGGCGCTTTCTATCCGCGATTCGCGACCCGTCGCGTCGTCGCGATCCATGTTCGACATATCTGATATCGAGAGAGGACCAATTTCACGTCCCAAATTTGCAACTTGCCCAAAATCTCAAAAGAGATGAGAATATTTTATCTGTACTGACTGTACTAAATATATTAAAGACTTTTATAGCGTATCTATGAGCAAATCGATTCTCGTTGCGCTGATATTCCTCATTTCTTTCAACCCGTTTCGAAACCCGTGGCGATCGCCACGACTAATTGCGTAACGACCGCGTTTAATTTATCGTTAGATCTTGCCGTCGAAAAATATCGCGATTACTCATACACAGGTGTGGACAGTACTGTACGTGCGTATGCGCCGCGGTAACGTTTGATTATATAGCGTCAAGTTCGCATCGCGTACGCAGCGTCATTTCCTCGCGTCTACATCCAGCGAGCTGCTCTCCTCCTTTTTATCTCTCTGTGTTTTATCCTCGAATTATTTTATTTTAAAATAACATACGTCTCGAGATATGTTCAACTGTCGAGTTACTTATCGATATTAGAAATTGCGATTTGTATGAATCAAATATGAAGAAAAATGCGTAAGAAGCGCGCGTTGACCTTTAGAGATGAGTATACGATAGCACGCACTCCTATGTTTGGCAGAAAATTTAGCGTATGCGTTTGGATCTGTCTCCCCTTTCTTCATCTCGTGCTCTCGCATATCCTGACAGATGCAGGGAACGTTGCGCTACCTACGTAATAGTGCGGGAGGATTTCTTCGATCGAACCGTGTTCGATCAAAGAGTAGAGTTAACGCGACTTGGAGATTCCGATCGAACGAAATTTAAGTACTTTTGACTCTTGAATAGCAGGCCGGTCGGTTTGTATCTTTCGGCGAGTACCTACATTTTGCGTGTGACATTTCTACTATTATTACTGCTGCTGCTGCTGCTGCTGCTGCATGCTACTACTGTTCGCGGCCAGGTTTCAAGGTCACGTCACTGTCTCATCGTTTAAGTGAAATATTCGATGTACGGAGAGACAAGACAGAGCAAGTAAATATGTTTAAATAATTAAGTCATTGATTCTAACTGCGCTCGCGATATAACGAAAAGCGATCATATCGTGGTTGGTTATTTTTCTGGCAAGATGATTTTGAATATGAAGATAACGTACATATGTTTGTTGCCCGATGTCCGATATTTGATATTCATCCTTATATATTTATATTCATATTCTTGATATTCGATAGGCGTATAAAACTTGTGTTCCAGCTACCTGCAACTAGGATGTATAATTCTTGGTAGCAGTTTAGCCTTTAGCCGCAATAGACATTTTCAATGTCGTATACGTATGCCATAACTGTAATATTGTTGTATCTTGCCGTTTTTCGAGGAATCGGTGAAAACTATCGTTATCGGTATCGGTGGTATCGCAACTGGATGTCAGGAGGGCTAGGCAGGAGTTTTACATGGATAAATTTTAAACGTCATACGCGTAACGCGAGTACCTCGATCGACGCGGAAGTGTCGAAAGGGACGGGTGATTCAAACAGATCCGTGATCATTATTTTAGCATCTCTCGTCTTATGTTAGAAAGTACGAAACACGAATCTGATTTCTTTTTCCTTTTTTCCTTTTTTCCGAATCGAATACGAGGAAGCACTCCTGCAACAGCTAACTTCGATTGCGTTACAATGTACCGACTAATGTCACACGACGTTGTGCTCCTGCACGATTGTGTAGAATACTCAATACACTGTACAACATTATGTAGAATTGCCGTTATAACGCGCGTAATATGCCAGGGGTGTAGCGTATAGGTATGCGACATACGATATCTTATACACATTACGTGGCGATATGCAGAGCCGAAGTGATCAACGCGACGTGGATTCGTCGCATTCGATATCACACAAGTGCAGACACAAGTACATACAACTATGCAGCGCAATAGATATGCGTTGACTCACGATCGCTGTACCTCGAGATATGCTTTACGCTTTCAAACCGTTTTAAACTGCGTCCCTGCATTTTCGTTTCTCGAAATCACTATCGTTTTCCAAGTTTTATTTCAACATCATTTTGTCAACATTATCATATCGATAGTAAACGATGCGATGCGCTCGATTAAAAACGTGCATTCGTCGAGATTATATACACATACCTTGTTAAGACTGATAAGTTTCCGTGATAATATAACGGTGGACGACACTAGAGAGCTAATCGATAGCACATTCTTTCAATGTTGATTTTATATACGGTTTTATTTTTCAAATTACGAAATTTGAAAGATAGGAATCTGTAAAAACTTGTAAAGATACTTGATTACCGATATTTTCCAACGAAAACATTCGTCTTCTTACAGTTTTAGTTTTTATGTAGGTTTACAAGAAAAAAAAAAGAAAAAAAAAGAAAAATATCAAGTCTTTATAACCATGACTCAAACTTTTGATTACAGATTTAAAAAGTGTTTCAACACAAGCAAAAATTCCAAAATTCTTCCAATCATGCCGATGGAATTTTTGGAGCGGTTACCGGTTCCGAATCTTCGAGTGTATACCGCCATAAGCTTCACCATACTTTCCTGTTCTATATACTATGCCACTCAAATAATCAAGGATCCTGCTTGGCGAACGAATCACACGCACGTCGATGTCGGAGGCCATTCTGGAGGCACCATCGATCCAACTGATCCGAGAAGTCTTGGCACGCATCTTAAAGAACTCTTGGAATGTATGGTGGTGGAACCTGTCTGTGTCTGGGTATGTTTATTATATGAAACAAAGTAAATGAATGTAAAAATGTATTGTAGTTAGAGGAGATCCTATAATAGTATAATACGTTCCTAAATAAAAGCTTTGTGCGTATTTAATCCTTTCGATATCGTTGTCATATCTAGCTATTGAGTTTTCTATTATATATTTTAAAAACTTGTTGACATTGTCCCTTTGAAATGTGTACGCTTGTAGACTGTATGAACGTAAGTAAACAGTGTAAAGTTTCGCGATTCTGTTTTCTTGTTTAGCCAATAGAATGGCCATTTGTCTCTTTGTTAAGCGAGAAAAAAAAACGATAATGAATGAGTGATTGAATATAAATGACAACTGATAAATTGGACCAAGATTCACGTTACGTATTGTTTAATAACAATTTTACATCGATGTAATATCTGTTTTAATTTTTGATCGCGATCAGGGCAAATGACATAAATGGTCCCGATTACGTGATATTTGTACAAAATATAAATTTTTCTAGCAGCGAATTAATGTCCGTCGATTTTCATCAGGTAGTCGAACGCGGTAGAACGCGCTACTTTCCTCCCTTGTGACATTACGTGTTTCGTTACAATTGTGTCGTGTACGACGACAATTACGCAACTATATATCGCGTGTTTATGTCTGGCTCTCTCTATTATTCCTTCCTAACTATAATATCCCAAGTTGATTTTTGCGTTACGCTACATTCATATGCTATTTACGTTAGGAAACTCAAATTCCTTATCCGCATTCGTGTTGCATAAGTATTATTTTGCGTTAATTTGCACATTTGCGTTACAAGTAATATAATAGAGAAAAAGTTGCGTTTCTTTTTTTTTCTTTCCACATAATTGTTCTTTAAAATTGCAATTTTTTTTAAATTACTGTATCTGTTATCAAATTATAAAATTATTCACACAAATTTAGTAATTACAAGCGGAAACTTGTCATATTAACTTAAATTAGTTACTATAAATTACGATCAAACATTCTTTAATTATATTTATCGCTTAATTGTCAAATTATCCTTGCGAGGTAGGTAAAGGTATCAAAAGTGACCGACAATGCTTCACGTCCTCCCTCTCCCCCTCCCCATATTATTATTTCTTATTATTGCAATTAAATATTTTATGGAATTAAGAAACGATTTTGTTTCATCAACAAAATGAAATTATTGAAGATGTAAATGTTTAATTTTATTATTTTGTGCTACATAACGTTAAGAAGCAAAAAAATCATTGTTGCTATATTACGTAATTTTTTCCTTTTTCATTTCGTATGTACTTATATCAAAATTTTCCAGTGATTTACACCTCGGATAATTGCATTCACGTATTTCAGAATTGTTGGCGAGACATTGAAACGGAGAATGTTTGAGTCTAAAATTAGATGGCCTTTCTCAATTATTTGGCAACGATTAAGCAATACTTGTTTCAATGACTATCTGTCACCTGTTTAGAGTGCGCGTGCCGAAAAACATCTATTTCATTTTGTTTTTGAAACAAGATATAAAAAAAAAATAAACATAAGTTTGACTAAAATTCTAAAAAAATTCATAACTTATTTCTTGTAAATATAAAAATTTAGATTCGATCAACGTTAAAGAAGAAACATGTTGAATCAGATTTGTTATTTACGTTTTAATTAATAAATTTTTATCCTCCAAAAAGTTTTTAAATATACATATATTTAAAATTGTTATATCTTTCATGTAATAATACCTGTATATAAGTATTTTAACGAAGAAAAGAAAAAAAATCCATATACGGATGTTCTGTTAATATGTACTAATTACATTTTACTTTGAGTTTTCTGATTTCTCTAACAGGCTAATAAATTTCTACCATATGTTGCTTTATAATCCCTTATAATTTCTTTTTTTTATAATTTACAGACTTTAATCAACATGGCTTATTGCATGTTGATTCTTCTTGGCAAAACCATCCAAAAGCTTGTATTTGGTGAGCTACGTGCCTCAGAGAGCCAACATTTGAAAGACAAATTCTGGAATTTTATTTTTTATAAATTTATCTTCGTTTTTGGAGTTTTGAACGTACAATACATGGACGAAGTAGTACTCTGGTGGGCATGGTTTATGGCGCTCGGCTTCTTGAGTCTTCTTAGCCAACTTTGCAAAGATCGATTCGAATATGTGAGTATAACGAAGAGCAAAATATTATATATATATATATATATATATGCAAAAAATTGTAATTAATTTTGAAAATATAATAGAAATATCTTATATGACTTGCTGCTGTATAGATATATATTAATTTATAATAAACATGTGTTTTGGAAATGTTTTCTCATACTTAATAATTTACAAAGTATTATATGTTTCAAGAAATACAATATCTAATTCTTTGATTTTAGCTATCTTTTTCACCTACTACGCCAGGATGGAGTCACGCCCGACTTCTCGGATTGTTGACGGCGATTCTTGTGCTATCTTCCTTCATGCTTTTATTCTGTATCGCTGCAGCCTTTTTCTTCATATCTTTCAATACTTTTGCTTTTATGGCAGCTGAGGTAAGCAATAATCTAATAGGTCAATTATTTTTCGACATTAATTTTGCATATTTGCCAAAATTATTTAATTTCTAATTGTGTGTATGTATAAAATCTACGCAAGTTCCGCAAACTAAAATTTTTTGTTAATTCGAGAATTAATTTTTTAAATTAAGATTAAGAAAAATATAAAAATGTATTATATGCTACTTAAGAATATAATTGATCTTTATCTTGTAATAATTATATGTTTTGGTTCGTAGTGTATTCTACTCGGAGTCCGTACGATTCACGTGATGTTACGCTATGTGATTCATCTGTACGATACTCGTGGCGCCGGCACTTCATCGCAACGCTCTTGGGATAAGCGTGGTCCATTGACCTACTACACGGATTTAATTTCGGAATTGATTGTGCTAGCAGTCGACTTTTTTCATCATGTTCACATGCTTTTATGGAGTAACATCTTTTTGAGCATGGCATCGTTAGTGATATGTATGCAATTGAGATATCTGTTTTACGAGATACAACGGCGAATCACGAAACATAGAAACTATTTGGCTGTACTAAATCATATGGAGCAAAAGTACGTAATATGTATTTATTTTTAAGTTTTCATTTTTGACATAAATAATAATTGGCATAATAACATTTTATTGCAAGTTTGCATTTTATTCTAATTTTAGAGAATTATATAAAAATCCATAAACTCTTTTACAATCGCAATAAATTTATTATAAATTTTCAATAATTCTTTCGAAATAAAAACTTTCTTTTTCAGTTATCCAATGGCTTCACAAGATGAATTAGCCGAGAACTCTGATAACTGTGCGATTTGCTGGGAAAAGATGGAAAGTGCTCGTAAATTACCTTGTACGCACTTGTTTCACAATTCATGCTTACAATCCTGGTTAGAACAGGATACATCATGTCCCACTTGTCGATTGGCTTTGAGTATGCAAGCAAATCACAGAGAAAGCACTCCAGAGATGCCACCCGAGCCACAGACCCCTACGAGAAGAAACGGTAACCATTTTTTCCTTTTTCTCGATGCATCGAGATACGTGTCTTGGTTGCCCAGTTTTTCCGTCGAGGTCTCACACAACAGAGTACGTGGTAACATAACTACATTGGTACATACTAATTCCCAGATGGATGCTATGGCGAGACAGGTAATACTATGAATATATATATATATATATATATATACATGTATAAATTTTATTTTAACAAATATCTTTATTAGGTACAATTACTTTTTCCCCGTTATTCTCGTAATAAATTTCATTTTAACAAATATCTTTATTAGGTACAACTACTTTTTCCCCATTATTCTCGCAATGTAATCCTAGAGGATCTTAGAATGACTCGATCAGTTGAATGGACAATTGAGAATATACTCGATGGGGTATTAACTATACCACATCATTTAATTGAAGAACCGCAAGAAGAATCCGTCCCACAAATACAAACAAACATGATTATGCCCAGCTCTTCGATCCAAAATTCATCGGATCCTAGATTCGATATTCCTTTTGCTGACAGGTAAAGATAATTTGAAATATTAAGGATATGAGGCATATGAGGCATAGAAGCCGCATTGTATTTATTAGTTCTTGAACATCAAGAAACAAAAAATTAATAAAATCAACTCATTAAGAACCTGAAACCTGTTTCTCAACCGCATCGAGATGAGAAACTTTTTGTGATATTGCTTGCAATCTAGGACATTATTTTTTATGGGGTAAGCAGTCTGAATGTATTATTTTTTTTAGTGGAGAAGAACCTTCAAGCCTTGGTGGTCGTTTCTCGAAATCATCTACTGAGAGAGAACTTATACTTCAACGACGAAAAGAGCATATGCGATTAACAGCACGCAGAAGGTATTTGGAAAAACATCGGAAATCCGAGATTGATTCGATAAATTCGCAGATAACGAATACTGAAAATGTTGAAAATACTACATCTTAGACATAAGCAAAGATAAGACCGATTACGATTTTGAATTCAAATTACGCAGAGCTTCATTGTTGACATAAAATTGATAGGCTGTACGTTTTCTTTTTCTTTGGATACGAGACAAGATCGTGGAACATACAACGCGGTGCATACTTTTTGCTGATGACTAATTATTAAATAGCAAGAACTATCGAAAGACCTCTTTGTGTATTTAACAGTCAGAGTACTCTTAACCTTTGAAAAACAGAAAATTAAAGTCACACAGTCAAGCCACACATAGATTAGGCGCAACATTAAGAATATCGAGAGGTTGTGAACGATATACTCATGAACGATTAGTATTGAACTAATTACTCAACGTTATCAAGTTATGATGAAAGCTACAATGAGACGATTAAATTATAATAGAAAATATTAAGATTTTTACGTAATTTAATTAAATATCATGCTAATAGTAAAACATTAAATTTCTATAGCGATATGTAATACATGTGTTTTTGGGAAAAAAAATTATTGGAGAATAACCTCATCGGTTTTCGAAAAAGCCTAAGCTGCATTGTCCACTTTCTAACAGATTAAAATATTGTTTTAAATCTTTCTATTTTCCTTATATATCTTGTATAATTTGTAAAACAATATATAAATTTATGAATAATTAGAGAGAGAGAGAGAGAGAGAGATAGAGGTGGGAGAGAGAGGGAGGGAGGGAGGGGAGAGAGAGAGAGAGAGAGAGAGAGAGTTTCTGGTTATAATAGGTTATAATAATAACTAAATGTGTTAATTTAATGTATGTATTTAGTGCCATAAATAAATTGAAGTGACACGTGCCAATTCAATGAGCATGGATTTAGTTGCTCATTAAAGCTTTAATAGCTATTTCTAAAAAAGAATAAATGCATGGAGATATATATATTGGACATGTGTGCATAAAAGTATACTGACTAGCAATATGCACACAGTGATCGGTGATTTATCCAGAATAAAGAATATAAATTGCAAGATTCTTGATTCGAAGATATAACCAGTCATGCTATGTTTGTGCCTGCAAACAAGTGTTTAAGATACATACGTGCTCTTCATTGTCTATTAAAAATTTAATTTTTTTTCAAATTTTTGATTTGTCATATATTTAGGCAACACAGATGCGTATATATTTTTGAATACGTCCAGGGAACATTTGTTCTGTTTTACAATGTACATTAGTTATTAATATTACATTTCGAGAATTGATAATCTTATAAAATAAACTTGTTTTGCACAAGTACGAAGATTAGAGTAACAAGTTGTAAATCTTGTATATAACTTAGTTTCGTATGTAATGTGCAAAGGTTCGGAAGGTTATCATCACTTTTGATGAGGAATTGTTTTTTGCAGTATTTAATGACATCGGATATATACGTTGAAAATTTTATAGAATTTAGATCTGTATACTACTGACATACGATAATAATGACGTATATTTACGAATAAACAATTGGTACTAAGTTTTTTGTTGCATATTAAAAATTTAATTGATCAAAATTATATATATATATATATAGAATGTGTGTGTGTGTGTGTGTGTGTGTGTGTGTGTGTGTGTGTGTGTGTGTGTGTGTGTGTGTGTGTGTGTGTGTGCGCGCGCGCGCGCGTGTGCGTGTGTGTGTGTGCGTGTGCATGTGTGTGGTGTATTTTTATTTTTAGCGACGTGCGAAAAATAATTCACTTCAATACAAATAAAATCTACAGTTGCATACTTTATGCTATCATGAGAGTTCAATGGGATAGTAAGTTTATTGTAAATCTTTATAAACTCTTCCGAGCCTTTCATAATAAGTTACGTTCATTATACTTGAATATATAGTTATATTTCTAATTATAATATTTACATTAAAAATTTTAGTTTAATGAAAATTTTTTATATTTTATGATTTATTATTTATTTTAATACTAATACAATCAGCATATACATTGTGTGCGTGCGTGTGTGTGTGTGTGTGCGTGCGTGCGTGCGTGCGTGTGTGTAATATAAATTTAATAATAAAATTCGCACCTTTCAGTTTCCCTAACTTGTGATAAAATTTGACATAAATATTTACCTAAATTTACGTACACAAATATACAATACACATTAGAAAAAACCGTAGAATATAAATATATACAGGATGTGCCAGAATTCGCAACTGCAAGTTAATAACAGATTCTTTAATTGTGGATTTAAAATCGAGTCATTTTTTTTTTAATTTTTCAGCATTGTATATCTTTGTAAAATCTTAAATTAAAATGTTATCAGAATCTACTTGAAATTAATTGAAGAATATGATTGTATATATATTTTTGCTCTACAGTAAATCGTAGCTTGTAAAGAATTTCTAGAGTAATGATTCGTAATTTGGATACTATTATAGAGATATCTCCAAGTGTTTTTGCTGAGAAAAAAATATCAACTTTAAATTCATCGGAAAATATTGATCAAAATATAAATATGTATTTGTTTTCATTAGAATTAAGTCAATCATGGGACATCCTGTATTATGATACATTATTTACTACTGCATCTAAGAGATGAGAAAAATTTATTTTACTAATGATGCCGACATACATCGTTGTATTAAAACTTTGTAAGTAGCTTTATTTACATCGAATCATTTATATATTTTTTATGGATCTCTAAGTTGCATATAAATAGATAATAAGTGATGAAACATAAGGTAATTTTTATTTGAGGCAACTTTCTGCGACTGGCGCAAAATTTACTGTTTCCATTGTAGCTATCGTTAATAGTAGTATTAGTAATAGTTATATTTTCAAAACATTTAAGTTCTTACGTTTCGTAGGCAAATCTAAATTGAATTTATCAGAATAAGAAATTAAAATTTTTAATGTTTTTGTTAATTGCCTCTATGTGTAAATAAAATATATGCATGAAAATATATGAATATTTTCATATAAATGAGAAAGAGCTTTATTAAATTATATTGTTTTTGAGAAACATAATATCTGGCTAGTTTGGCGAGTTAAAAGGATAGTCTAACGCTTTCCTGAAACTTTCGAAGTTGTAACTTTATATAATACAGTACTTTTCTCCTTAGAACCTTTGTAAATATGAGCATGAGGTGTCCTACGTCTCTTCTATTATAGTAATGTAATATCTATTCCACACTTGTGACATTGTACAACTAGTAAGATAAATAAAATGCATTATAGATTGTTGTAGTTATATTGCTTACTTTTATCTTACACGACTATGTAAAAGTTCCTGTGCACTATCAATTTATCTTGAATTTGTAAAATTATTATATGACACACTAGAATAATTATATTAATACTTGTGAAATTACATAAGGAAATGATTGTATACTTTTTTGGTTTTTTTAAAAAGAATCTTACATATATCACGCCGATCATTATTACAGAAATAGTAATATATGCTCAATATATAGATATTATATAACGTGTTAAATGATACAATTTTACATCAATATAGATACCGATGTATATTCAAAGTAATTTTATGTTGCATAAAATATTTCTGCAATAAATATTTTTGACCTTTAGTTTTTAATACATAACAAAATGAGACTTACAAATTTATAAATCACTTATTTTTGACTAGAATTAAGAACTGGAGTAATTCGATACTATTAATTTTCTATATTGCAAAAAAAGGGGAGAAACAAAGACGAAAATGGGATAATTATTTTTATAAATTATATTAATCAATTACAAGATATTCAAATGGAAATTAGAAAGTAACAATAGAAAAACATACATCAGATACAATTTATTTTTGAAAATAAATGCAGTTTGCGACATTGCAAAAGACATAGTTGACTTATTATATATTGCAGGTGCACATCTTATCCAATGAAATTCATTATAACAATGTGTAAAATAATATGTGCAAAAATGAAGTCTGCAAATCCTCTTTCCGGGCTTATACCGTGAAATTGACTTCTATTTTGTGGATTAACTTGTAATCGAAGACAAACTGAAAAAGAAAATATGAAATCATCAATCCTCATGTATGTAATCTTATGAAACTTATAACGAAACGTATAAAATGGATTGAGTGAGAGAGAGAGAGAGAGAGAGAGAGAGAGAGAGAGAAAGAGAGAGAGAGATGGTAACTTCAATATAATTGTTTCGAGACATGAAATAAAGAATTAAATTGGTGTACTGAGAGAAATTCGTATCAATTATACAATGAAATGCACAATAAAGTGGCAAAAAAGAGAATTTCTAAGCATATATCTGTATTTGTATGTATACAATATCGGTACGCATGTTAAAAAAATAGTCGGCGAATGATAATATAACCGTAGAAAGAAAACGAATAAGTGATGTACATGCGTAACGAATAACGTTATAATTACCTCCTAGAATGAAGCAAGATACACAGGATATGAAACCACTGAGGAAACTATTGAAGGGAAAGGTGCCGACGAGACAACAATACACGAACTGGATAACACCCGTTAGAAATACGTACAATAAGTACGAATCGATAATTTTCAGTTTCTTGGGTGTATTTTTCGTGTACTCCGATCCAAATTTATATAGCACCGTCAACGCCGTCATGTTTATCGATCTTGATGCAAAATGTTACAAGACAGGAAATTAAGTTTAAAGATTTCTCGCATATACACGCGTGGCAAGCACAGTCAGTTCGATGTGACACGTATTGCACGTATACCTTTTATACCTCTCGCCATCACCCCAATCACCCCCGATTCATGGCGTCAACATAACCACGGCAAAACGAACAATCATAAAGGAATGAAAGCAAGCAGATCGGCAAACTTGAAACAAATTTCTAACCAAATTTCCGCGAGCATTATATAGAGAATTTATCCTAGCTACGTTCACTTTTTGTCCATTCGATGACCAATGAAGTTGGAAATTTCTAGAAAATACAGTTTCTTATTGGACGGCGAAACGTCGCTATCCCCTCCCTCTGCGCCACCAATAAGGAAGATCGAAGTGCTGAGTGCTGACCAGTGCTGACACCGCCTCTGACACTGCTGACACTGACACTGACACTGCTCCGACGATAAAATATATCTACCTCTGTATCACTCCGTATGCTTCGTAGTTCACATGTAGCACGCGTATTTCGCAGCTCGCACTTAATTGTCAGGGTCGAATCCGTTCCATTTCATACATGATGTATGTACATACATCATTTTATATATGATCCTTGAACTATTCCCATTGAATGTTAAACAAAAATCAAACGATACATCATGCGTATCATGCATGCGAAACGGAACGTATGCCTATGTGTACCTAAAGTTAATTGCTTCGGAAAGTGATGCAGTTGCAGTTTACGAATATCGTTTTAACATCGTTTATCGTGTTTGTCGTTTGCCGGGTACGTGATATACGAATAAGAATTTCTATTGTTACATTTTAAATTCATCTCCATCAAAATTATAAGATGGAAGGTGGTTTAGAAATGATCAAGCGTCTATATAATATAACGTATAATATATATAATTAATTTCGCAGCAGCTAGTATTCTTTGAGCGAATACCTCTTCTTATTTATATTTATTGTAATTATACGTACAATTTTATTTAAAACATCAATAACTGCAATGTTAGTGAATTAATTTTGTTATTAATTAAATTTCTTCGTGAGCTTATTTAAATTGATTTATTTTTATATTTAACATGCAACAAATGCTCTAATTTTTTTTAATTTCATATTTAGTTAACTTTTATCATTATATATATATATACACTATACTTGATCTTTATTTTTAAATATATGCATGCAGTATATCGTATTAACAATAAATATAATGTATCAGTATATAATATATATACATAAAATAAGGGGTGCAATAGGATCAAGTTGTATATTTATATATATATATGTGTTACATAGCATAGAAAATTAAGGCTCATGAGATCAGCTAATTAATAATCGATCAATGCGGCCAATTCTTGAAGAATGCTATATCTATATATATATATATATGTATATAATAATACAGTGTATGAATATACGTACAATAATAATTGCAACGTTACTCGCAGCGGCGCAATACCGATTAAGCGTCATACTTTTTGCTTGATATATAATATATATAATAATTTATTTCTTAATATACATACACATATAGTAGTTTATTTCTTATAAGCAGTATTTCAAGTTTTTATAATTACATTCTATGCTATAATTTTACGCCGCATAGAATAAGCTACAATATAGTCTTTTTATCCAGAGTCTCTTTTCTTCAAAGAGTAAAAATGGATTATTAAATAAATCAAATTAAAGTTTCCACCGTTTTCATCACCGTGTATCTACACGTGTGCTATGTAGATTTATTCGTTAAAAATATCGTAATTTCCTTCTTCTCTAGACAAAATTTCAGCAACTGACAAAATCGATTTATTATCGTTTCGAGTTGTTTTCACGACCAAAAACAACATCCTTCCTTTCCTCTCTTCGACGTAAATTTTAAAACAGCTAGCTTGTTTCTCAATTTTGAACACAAGAGAAGAATTAATTGTCGATATCTTTTACAGAAAACTCATCCACGCAATAATATCGTGAACGATAAATTCTTATATACGTATATCATTTCTCTATACACGAATCGTCTGTCGGTTCTCTCCGTGCAATGCGCAATGGTGCAATCTCATTCACAAGTTCCGGGGGTCCAGTTTACTAGGACGGACGTTGTTAAACATTGTCAGCGCGATCGACAATGTCCGCAAATCGGCACGGGAACGCGGCTTGTAATCGCGGTGCTTGTTCGATCGCCGGCGCGGCGCGGCGGGGCGGCGGTACCGCACGGTACGCGACGGCTTCGTCTTATAAATTATTGCGGCTTCTCGACTCCGCGGGTTACGAAGGGTCCTTCAGACGATCGTTGCTACCTTGGAGCACAACCTGACGAGTGGTGTCCTGACAAGCAGCCTGTTGCGTGACCCGAGCGATCAATATCTGTGCGAGCGCAACACCCGCAACTGCTCCTCGTATCTTCGTATAAACTGACGCGCCTCCTCTCGTTCTCGTATGCCGCGCCGCGCCACGCTGCGTTTCCTTTTCTCTCAGTTTAATCTTTTCCGGCTTGAAGAAAGTCACCCCGCGCGCGCGGTAACATACCGTTTCATGTTACACGTACACGCCAAGCTGGTAGTGACGAGAAAATAAGCCGTGCGCGCGAATACTCGAGCATTTTTGTAGCGATATTCGACTCCAATCGAAATTGTGTGTCGGTGCGTGAGATGTGTGAGACAAAACTGTTGATACGCGTACCCTACTTGAATCCTCATTCAAATTTTGTGTAAACGTTTCCTTTGAATAAAAGAGCAGAAAAATGATAAAGAACATTTGGGGCGGAAAAAGCTTTACAGACTCGTCAAGATTTTATATTAAAACCATCTGAGATTTTCTTTTACCCAGGCATTTTATAATTAAATCGAGTGAATTTTCTATAGCGGTAATTTAATTGGAGATATCACTAGATTTATATCTATCACGACTAATCCTTTCGAATCAAATTATATCTAATTAATGAGTGAATTGTTTCATTCATCAGTCAATTCTTTCTCTTTCATCATAGAATATAGAGTAATTGAATTCCGATCTATATTTTTATAAAAACTATTGAATAATATTAAAAATATGTAAGAAATTTATATTGCCAAGAAAATTACTAATGAATATAGATATAGGAATAAAAATGTCTAAAAATGTAAAATTATTCACTTTGTACGTCATAGCATGCAACTTAAAAACAGTTTTCCTATCAACGAAAATTTTTTTCATAAAGTTGAATTTAAATAGAATGGTAGTTTTGCTGTTTTGCTGTTCACTTGTATCGTGCTTCCGAGCTCTCTGTTTAATCTCTTTCTTGTCAGAGTTCAAGAAGTTTCAGGAGTTTGAGAAGAGTGTCCTCTTCATTTTATGTGTAAAGTACATAGATAGGTATACTTTATCTTGATGAAAAAAAGAGGATAAAAAGTGTTTCGGTAAGAATATTTTATCAAATACAAAGCAACATTGAGAGGAGAGAGAGAGAGAGAGAGAGAGAGAGAGAGAGAGAGAGAGAGAGTCGTGACACTCGCGCGTATATCTTTTTACTTAAACTTCGTTTAGTTATGCAATATTTTAACGAAGAAATATGGTGATATAGATGCTTGACGAAGCCCGTCTTTCGAAATTAACGATGGCGCTTATTGCGCGTCGCCACGCTCGTTAACGTCATTTGCGTAGTGAACACAAAGGGAGAGATAGCAGAGTTTCGAATATTAGATATTAAATTAATGTGTTTTCTTGATCAAATATAAATATACATATATTAGGAAAATTCTAAGCGGACACAACACATTCTCTTAATTTCTCTATTATGTATTACATAATACTTTAAATAGTAAATAAATGATACATTAAAAATTAACATATATACCTTATATTAATGGTAAATTTGATTTACGGATATGACATTTAAATATTGGATATATGTATTCAATTGCTATAAATGTTTAAGTTATTTGAATATAAAAGATTATATATTTATAAAAAAAAACTTCAATATATCCTTAATTAATAGATATTTCTTTTTTTGTTCTTTTATGTACGATTAGTAAGTATACATATATGGTACAATGTAAAGAATAGATATGATATATTATAAGGGATAATTATTAATGTAGTAATAGAAGTATTTTACAATTTTTAACATTTATAAAAATGCCGTTACTTTATATAACTTAAATATTTTCGGTTTGTAACTCGTACGCTTCCGATTTGTCGAGTAGATATATTTATAGACTTTAATCTATTATTTAAATGTCAAAAAAGAATTGGTCAATGCTAAATACATTTTGTGGGTCATGATGTATATTTAGCAAATTTATTTGTCACATTCGTTGCTCGTGCTCCGATTTACAGTGTTATTTATAACTTGACTCAAATGTCATCTGCGAAGGATGTCATTCAGTGAACTAATAGGGATACTGAACAATCGATTCTATGATTTCTCAGTTAATTTATGTACATATTTTGTTCAATATTAGATTTGAAAACACGAAATTTATTATCAATTAGATGTGAAATGTCAAAATAATAATAATATTAATTGTATCACGATATTATTACTTACTTTGAGTTTTCAAAGTTCACATAAGTTGTACAATTTTAGTCTTTTACAATTTAAAATCTGTTAGAGTACCCACATTTTAACACATTTTTGGACGCGAAAAATTAAAAAATCAAGAATTTATGAAAGAATTTGAAGGGATTACATCGGCAAAATAAAAAAATTGAAAGATACTTATTTATTCCAGTAAAAATTGTAATTTTTTTTTCTCAATATCTAATTTTATTCAGCATTTCGAGAGTTTAGAATAGTATCTAAATAGTCTAGAATAGTATCTCGAAATGTATAGCATCGTTCGAAATGAAAAAATTGGATCGATATGTTCTTAAAATTATTATGTAAAGTAAACTTTTAACATTATAAATCTGTTGAACAAATTTTTACGAAAGTTTTTATTTTCAATACGTTAATTTTGCCTTCTATATCATATCTGCGTTCCGTTGTATTTCATTTTGCATAGCGACAGGAGGATATTGTCCTAGTAGAGAGTCGTCGCTCGTATAGTCGTTGTTTAGGCAAATGATGGAGGCTGGGTTAAGCTGGCGGGGTTAAGAGAACGATCGTATCGAGCCAGTGAACGGCTCGCGCGGCCTTTATTCACGATGGCAATCCCGGGGAAAACCCTGGACTTTTAAGGGGTTGGTCTCTGTGTCCTGGAAATGAACGCGCAAAGAAGCTACCGGAGCAACCTGCACGAGGGTGGACCGCGAGGTTGCCAGCAGGTGGCAGGTTCGCTGCGTATCGATTTCTTACGAATCTACCCGGGCTCGGAATCGCTGGGGCGGTTCACGCAAGTAGCTCGACGAATCTACGTGATCGCTCTCGCAAAAGGATAGTGAAAGGTCGTAAGGTAGATGCACTACTGATGTGTGATCAGTTAAAGCGACAAGAAACCTTTCGAGAGCGATAAAGTGTGGCCTGTGTACTCACAGGTTTCTCAGCGCATACGAATGTATATGTATATATATTGCTAGAAAAATTACAATTTACAATTCTTGTACAGGTGTTTATTAATGTTTCATATTCATGCGTAAGGATCTTACTAGTCTACATATATGCGAGAAAAATACGCGAGAAAAATAATAAGAAAATGGCGAAACATTGCAAAGTTGTTTCCAATATTTTATTTGTTTTATTTCTAATATTAATAGAAATTATCCTCTGTGTGTGTGTGTGTGTGTGTGTGTGCGCGCGTGTGTGCAGCTAATATTACGAACTAACTTTCGGCTGGAAATTATATTTTGCCTTTGTGATACGATATTTTAATAGTGATAGTAGCAATAAATTATATTACATGTAGGAGAATGTACGTTCTCTTTCTTTCAAATGAAGAAGATATTAAAAATTCTAAAGTCTATAATAATTATTTTATTCTTTCATAATGTATTCACAATGTATAAATACGTATATATGTATATTTTTATTTTATGTATGTTTTACTATTTCTGAAAAATTATTGCTTGAAAATTTTTAAAAGAGAGGGTGGAATATATTTAAACTACGATTTTCTTCTTTTGCTCTCTTTTGTATCTCAATTGGATTTTTTTACCTCTAATTTCGAGTATGTAGTATATGAATATATTTGTCGTACATACATTGTTTGAAATGAAAGAATCTCATTCTACATGCGATTGGTGCAACATAGTATTGTTAGTAGTATAGTTATTTGACTGTCTCTCTGGGGACCTATTAGAATAAGGAGAGGGGATTAATCTCGGTTAAGACGAATCTATTACAAAGTTTCTATAGAATGTCTTTGAACATTGATTAACTATAGGCGAATATCTAGAGAAAAATTATATACGCGTATCTATCAATTATATATGCGTACCTATGTATCTATGTATGTATATTGCAAAATTCTCAAATTCGCTAGGATATTTTCAATGTTTTTTATTACACTAATCATTGAATTATTTATTATAATAGATGCCTTTTTTTATATATTCTATTAGTATTTTCTTGTACATTTATACATCGATTAATATCGATTAATTATGACATTACATTGCAGGAAAAAGTTTCCTAGACGTACATATCCATGAAAAAAACATACTTGAGTTTCAAGGTTCTCGTTAATTGTTAGAGTTATTGCTGGCTTCATCTGTTTCACTCTTATTGTTGTCAATGCTACGAGTATTATACACAACACACGAGTATAGGTATATACTGTTGTACGTTCTTTGATTATCGCGCTATTCCAACAAGTATTGCAGAAATAAGAAAATAAATTCGTTCTTAACCGAACGAATTCTTTGATCGCCTGATGAAAAATGATGTAGAATTCTTGCTGAAAAACAGAAAGACTAAAAATTGCATTTTGGGCGGTACGCGGTTGCCATCACGTTGTAATCGCGTTCGCGGATGAAAGGTCAGAGCGTGCCAGAGTCTTGGTCCGAGTCGATCTGTGTGCAAATGAAGAAGGACCATCGTAGAAAGCGCAGAATAAAGGTTGCGGGAGTCTAGTGACGTAAACAATGACCTGCATGTCGGCCCCGGTTATTTTCGTTTAGCTTGCTTCGCAATTTCCGATTCTATCCCCATCTTTCGTCCCAGCCTCGCGTCCTGTTTCGCGAAAAATTCTCGCCCGGTTGCCGACGTTTGTATTAAATTTATGACACTCCAATACACCTGGTGTTGTAATCTTTTCCATGCGAGTGCAAAATTCAGCCTCGATCATCGATAATCTCGTTACGTGTAGAACATGTATCGTATATCAATCTTGGCTCTCGCGTTTAGCCGAAAACCGTTTGAAGGAAATGAAAGAGGGCTTACGGCATTTACGGAGAATTTTAATCACTGAGATTTATGTCACTTCTCTATATATTTTTGTGATTGAAAATTTTTAACTCCCAATGACGGAATTTATTGATATCTTTAATAAGATTGATAGAAAATATTTCATTAACTATGAGGTAAACTCTGTGAAAGTAAAAGAAGATAAAAATTAATTCTTGTTTCGTACATGAAGTTGTTTTCTGTGGAAGTGCCGGAATAATGGTAGTAGTACTAGATTTGACCTTGATGGACAAGATTTTTGAAATTGTATTACGAATTGTGTGTAGCATGGCAAGCACGGCAAGCTGAGGTATAGCGAAAAATAAAACTGAAACAATCAGTTTCAGTTATTTTTATTGTTTGACAACTATAATCTAAAATGATCTTTTTTTGTAATTGAAGTGATTCTCTTAACATTATGTTTAGATTAAATATACGGACACTGTAATTAAAAATTACAGTACAGAAAAGTCTTAATTGTTACATATAAGAAATCATATCATCAATTTTTTATGTGTTTTGAAGGTGCATGTGCTGCATATATTTTGTTAGATATATTTTTATTTGCAAATTATAAGAATAGATACATGAAAAACAGTAAAAATTAAATATTTTTGTCCGAATGGCAGAAAACTTAACACTATCTCTATCATGTATGTTTATAAAGAAATTGACATTCTTGTAACGCATATAATTAAATAATTTAATTAAAAGGTACCGAACGTGTGTCATCAGACTGGCAAAGAAAACCTCTCATGATGTCTTTCAGAAATTATCCAACATGTTATTTAGATAAATAAAATGTAAAAAGTGCATTGAATTCACGGTAGTGTTGCAATTCGTAGTAGAAATGTTTATTCGTTTGTTCACTGGAATTCAGTGATCGTACTAACCGGTAGTAGTCAATGTAATATTCATGAGCAGACTACAAAGAGAATATATGGAACATACTACTAGCATTGCGCATACTACCGTAGGTATTAGAAAGGTAAAATGGATGGACCGATTAATGTGCGTGGATTCTAGTATAGCGAGTTACCGAATACAATTTGCCCGCTAACATTAAAAATTGAGATCAATTAGAGCCAGAGAGCAGTTTTGGCCTTGCGGTGAATATATGCTGCTGCTGGCAGGAGATAATAAATAATTTCTTAGACTCGCGTCAAGTTTTTATAAAGTCGAGAACAGTATACTTTGTATCTCCTAATAGCTAAAGCAGAATTTAAATATGGATAAACATATTATTGATTAATTGAATAAAATTTTAATACATATTAATAGAATTTTCTAATTTCTTTATTTTCTATTTCAAAAGGTTTTTTTATACCAGTTCAGATAATATTAATTAATTAAATCGAATCAATTATTTTGAACTTTTTTGATATGTATTATGAATAAATTAAAGTGAAAATGTTAAAAACTGTCATAATTTTCTACTATCATTGCTACATTCTAGCAAATCTTTTGCTAGAATACTGGCTTTCTCTCGCTATTGTTGTTATTGCTGTCGTTTTATTATTATTCTTATCATTTATTTGTTACTACTATTGGCTAGAAACCTGGCTAGAAACTTTTAAACTAAAGTTACTCTGGAAATGTGCATGAGTGAAGAAATGGCGTAATCATTCTATTTGACTTCAATCAGATTCAATCATTGTTATTATACGAATGCGCAAAATCTACGAGATGAGATGACCTTGAATTTTGATTTAACGAGAATGAATGTAATCGTGGGCGAGTCCAAATTTTTAATCTTCAAGTGCGCATCGGTAGTAAACCCGACGAACAAATTGATTGCCGAGTGCATCCTGTCTGATAAGATGCGGGCGTCTTTTACTTGTGTCATCAGAGTAACTTACAAATGGAGCGTCGTGCAATTGTCAGCGGAAGACGCTTGTTATATCCCCTCAACCGAACCAACCAATCGTTATTATCTTAACTCACGATCATTACACGGTTCAATATCTCTAACCACGGTGAGGTAATGGGCGATTTTTCTCATCTCACGCGTTTTGTCTTTTGATTTTTAAAGAGATCGTAATCTTTTTATAGAATAATATATATAGTATTACAGATTACAATATCAACAGATTTATATAAAAAGAATTGATTATACAAGATTAGATAAAAATGATAAATCAAAAAGATGCATTGGCAGATTGTTAATGGTCGACATGTGAGAAATATGTATAAATACATAGTAGACTGAATGGCCTATTAGTGGATGGACAGATATAATATCATTAATATATGATATTGTTGTGCTACCTATTTGAATTTACAGGCTGATGGATTTGCACGATATTTTATATTATGAAATTATTTCTCATGCTAAAACAATGCATATTAATGTAGATATATTTGTATACGTGTTAATCGATTACGCGCGCGCAAGCGCGCGCGCATATTTATGTGTGTGTAGTGTTTATGAATAACGAATAAACATCGGTTATATATTTAGGCGTGCGCGTATATTTATATATGTGTATGTGTTACATATACATATATTTATATGCGTGCAAACAATGTTAAATAATAATATTAATAAAGCTAATTCATAAACAATAATAACAATAATATTAATAATAATTTTGTATTATTTTAATATTGACTGTTAATAGTATTTCAGGTATGTCCTGTTTGCATAAAAGAACTAGAATGTAAAAAATATATTATTAGATACAAAGTAATTTAATTTAAACTCGTTAGTCTGTGTATAATAATTTAACTACTCTTTAAAGAACTATTTAATTTCTCTTTAAATAAATTATTTTCTTTTAAGAAAAAAAAACTTTATGCGTAAGCCCCATCGTATTGCTTTACAAAAACTGAGTAAAATTTGGTACTTGCCATGCTGGGGATTAATAACTTCAATAAATAAGAAATTAAATTATCGAATGCATATAATAGAGTAATGTACATCGCAATTCGCAAGTTTAATTAGCGCCGAGTAAAGTGCACAGCATAGAGAGTGATGTTAATTGTACAAAACTTTTTCTTCTCCCGCGAAAGCTGACCTTCTGCGAGGAATGGACCAATCCGATTACATGTTATTTGTCCCAATTGTTCCTATGCATGTAGGCACGCGAGTACATATCGCCCACGCGATACGCGCAGATCCGATATTAAGCGCAGGAGGCAGGGAGTCTGGGAACTGTCGGTTTTATTGATGTGAGATTTAACACATAGAACACACCCACGGTTTATAACGACCCCTTCGTATCGTAGTTGGACTTTATAACCACACGTCAGAATAATTCTGATTTGACTACGTCAGCGCTGTGACTTTTAATTGAAACGCCGAGATATAGATATAGACTTAGAACACGTGAGAAAATTTCAGAGAAGAGCAAAAAAGAAGAAAAGGTGCAATCTTTATAATTCGAGTGTAATGCAATCTTTGATCAAACCTGCAATAATTTGAACTTTAAGCAATTTAGAGTTGAGCGCCTAAATTTCGTCTACATGCGCAATTTTGTTTCATCTGCAATTATTTCAATTAAACAGTGTCAAAATTGTTCTACAAAACAACAATTTCTCGAATGCAGCGACATTCTTATAAGCTACCTATATAATCTTGTTTTATATTATCTATTTATTTAAAATACTTCATAAGCAGAATTTTATCAAATACGTGTAGAGAGAAGGAGAGAGAGGCTGGGGGGAGGGAGGGGAGGGATAAAATTAGAAATATATATACATATGCCACTTACATCAATTTAAAATTTACTAAATTAAATTATTTTGATAAATTTATAGCGTTGATTTTTATTTGAACACTCTAATGTTAATTATGAAATGCTTGTAGAAAATTATTGGTATTATTTTACTTGTGATATAATTGGTAATTACTTGATCTGTGTTCAGTAGATCAATTGCGGAGATAAGTAGTGAATCTGGAAATTAATTATTGATGAGCTATCGAAGTATCGAGCATCTTCGGATAAGCTCGAAATAGGTAAATCACAACTAGGTACCATAATTTAGTCAGCGCAAATCATGTGAAATCCACTTAACCATAATTGGCAATATTAATGATAAAATATGAAGTATCGCAAATAACATGATGTATATACTCATGTTTTTATTTAAAAAAATTAAAGCATATTTTTTGACAAATCCGGACTTGTAGAGAATTACATGCACCCACCTACACACACACACACACACACACACACACACACACACACACACGCGCGCGCGCGCGCGCGCGCGCGCGAATTAATATTGTCCAATTGTAAATATGGTCGATTTGACATAAAAATATGTACTTTTCACAAAGATAATTGTGTTATCGAACTTAACAAAATTTGATACGTGACAAATATATGGTAGTAATACAGCTAACAGATTTTTTCAAATTGAAATTCCTCGATACGAGACGGTACATGCTATGAATTTGTTCGATACGTTGTACTTTATCAGTAAAATCGGCAAGCGATCCACGTTCGACGTAATGCTCATTGATCCAAGAGGCACGTTCGCGATTACGTGATACTTGATATTCCATTAAAGAGCACAGATATGTCTTTATGTAGCAGTTTACTGCAAACCTGTTTCCTTTTACTTTCAAATTGGCTGAATCTTATTTAACGTCTTCAATGTAGAATCAATATTGATTTCGTTATCTAATAATCTCTTTATAATAAAAGTACATTAATCGGACGCAACAGTATATCATGTTATTTTTATTTCTATTTTATTTCTTACATTTTCTGACAATTTTCAAAATGCCGGAAAATATCCGGGTATTCTATCTCCACGGCAAAAATATCCGATAGCCGGAATACATAGCAATAGAACGCATTGGCAGATTAATAATGCTACGCTTGACGAGCTTTGCAAAGAAAAAGAAATAAAGAAAAACGAGAAGAAAAGAAGAGAATCGTCCGATTGAGGAAACCAATCATAATTGGACTAAAAAAAGTCTATATTCCTGTAATTTCTGTCAAAAAGCAATAATAAAATATCTACTTTAAATCTATCGAGGCAGGGGGGATGTCTTTTTGAACGTGGCAATTAATTGCGACAAAAGTGCCGTGCAGTAAATATACTTGGTTTTCAGATTGGATCGAGAGACTAACGGGCGCGTAATCGATATAAATCAATGTATCATGAGCCGTTTCACACCCTACGCTTAATACGTAAAACGCTTACTAAGTATGCTTATGTAAAATCCGATTCGGCTTTTGTACCAAGAGGCTTCTGTACGAGGGTTTAGAGAGTTCGAAGAGACTGAGGGAGTCACTGCGATAACATGTGGACTCCTTAGGGCAAAACGGAGAGATTAATGCCACTTTTATGTGTATCGGCGAGCTTCAAGTAATGCTTTTTTTTATGACGTACACACCCTTTCATTCGGGCTCTTCATCAAATACTTGATAAGTCATTTGATTAAAAACGAAGAACAATAAATACGAATCTTTTAAGTCTTAAAACGTAAAGTAAAATTTTCTTCTCTCTCTTTTTTTTTTTACTTTTATTCTATATTTAAATTTTAATTATTTCAAATTTTAAATTTAGTGTTTAAATTTGCTTATAATTTTTATTTATAATTATATTTATTTAAATTTATATTTACTTTAAAATATTGTTTTACCATTATTTTCAGTGAAAGCGTACAGTATGAAGTGAGAACATATAGGTATTCTATTTTGATTCGTACGGATAATCTGTAGCCTTCAATATGAATTGTTATAGGCTTGAAGTATTTTGTATTTTGAAGTATTAGCTTGTGAACGTTATTATTGTCTATATGTAAGATAAGTATTATTATATGCACTTTTTGGGGATGTTCTGAATGTTGCTTGTCTCGATCATCCTTAGAGGCCACGGTGTAGTAAGGTGAGATACATTCATATCTCTCTCTTTGAGGAAAGCTTCTAGAGAGAATGAGACGGTTGCAGATGAGACGCTGCTACGTGCTGTTCTCCACCCGTTTGTATTAGCACATTGATCGAGCACGTACAGCATATAGAATGATTTCTATGAGACAATTTGATTAAACAACGTGCAAACTTATAATTTATTTTTTATTTTTACATTGCATTATTTCTCATCATATTATGTATTAATTAAGAATGAAATAATTATGTTTTATGTTGCTAACCATTTATGGAATCCAAAACAAGTTATTTCTTCTTCTGCATAATGTGATTTTTGTGACTCTCATGAGATTTTAAACATATTGTATTTGACGTAAATTGCAAAGTAACAAATTGTTAATGCTTACGTATGTGAAAAAAATTTCGAGTCTTGTTTGAAATATTATTGGTAAAACAAAATTTGTGTTTTGCCATAATTTTCAGAACTACTAAATGTGAAATCACATTAAATTATTATTAATCGTGTTTATTTATAATGGTCTACAAAGTATATTTTGTGGTCTATATTATATATTTTTTATATAGAATGAGAAATACATAACGAAATAAAACCTAATGTGAGCCAACACGGATGTTGGTGTGTAAAATAATTTTATTGTTACAATATTTTTTCAATTTAAATTTATTTATTTTTTATGATTTAGTTTAGTATTTAATTGGATAATTGTTGCAGTAATTCATATACATATTTATGTATAATGTTTATGATAATTGTCAATGTTGATCAGTGGTATCAGTCACTGTTTTGAAAACTTGAGACGTTCAATAATAATATTTCATTCTATAATATATATATATATATATATATATATATATATATATATATATTCTAAGTGTACGATAGAATAGTATAAATTATTACCAAGCATTTATTGAATAAAATATTGCAAAATACTGCAAATGATAGACTGCACTTATTGGAAATGATGCCGCGCAAGTATATCATATTATATGTATATCACATTATAAATTATCGTAAAATATTCGAAACTAGAGTATGATGATGATTATTAATGACACGGTAAAAACCGGAAATGGTTTGAGATTAAGTAGCAGTTATGTGCAACGAAATCAAAAACTCTTTTTTACTTAACGAGACATTTTTCGTTCTTTCTCCTTCTCTCTCTCTCTCTCTCTCTCTCTCTCTCTCTCTCTTTCTTTCTCTCTAGGACACC
>NW_012026914.1:24511-37839 GCF_000956235.1 Wasmannia auropunctata | reverse complement strand
AGAGAGAGAGAGAGAGAGAGAGAGGTATTCAATTGAAAGTTTGAATATCAAATTACCTGTCTGCCTCAAGCTACATGCGATTAAAAAAACGTGGTATACTTAGAAAAGTTAAAATGACTTTAGAAACTCCAAATATCTTTGGCGAAAGAGCGATAATGTTCTCCTTCAAGCCAGGCAGTTTGTAGTAAAAGAAATGATTCTGTATCTTGTTTCCTTTTTCGGAAACAGGATTATCCAAGTCAAGTGACCCGAAAAACCTAAAGCTGAGAAGATAATCCAATTCTCTTAGAATGTTATCAATGAAACAATCACACAACTTAATTCTCAGTATCGATGGATTTATAATTATGCATGACAAATTGTTAATAAATTTGTGTTTTATTTTAGAACTGGATTTGATGCTTTATATCTTGATGAGTTTTAATTAAAATTTAGTGATTAGAGAGCTAATGAAGTATTGGATTTGATCCTTTAGACTTGTATTAATATCAGGATTCTATATTTATAAATGCATATGACCCTCTGAGCTCAATTACATTTACATTTTAAATATTTAAATTACAACTTGTGTTTGTGTTAATGATGATTAAATGTATGTTTACTAATTTGACACACGCTAGGGATTTCATAAGTTTTAAATAGAATATTTCGTTATAAATGATATTTGTAAAAAAAATAGAGCGACTATTTACTATTCAAAAATTATTATGTTGTTAAGAAATACAAAAAATTCACAGTTATTGAAATGAAATACTTATCCTGAATCGATTAAGATCATCTATTATCACAAGGATGTCGATTATGTATTATAATAGTGTAGAAGAAATATTTGTTTGCCCAAGTGTCATGGCTATTAGTCATAATGGAGTAGCTAGTACAAGAAGACGAGGAAATTTATAATTTAAAGCACAATTATGATAACGTAATCATTAAAGTTACTAGCGCAAAATATTACACTATTAAAAAAGTTAGCAATAGAAGAAGATATTTATTACATTCAAGTATATTAACATAAAAAATATGATTGTTATAATTATTAAAAGTTTAAATACATATTTGTGAATACAATCTTTTTTATTTAACGATAAAAATTTTAATTGGTTTTAATTAAATTTCACTATTAAAAATAGAATATTTTAAATTACAATTAAAAAAGAACGATGTTGTGATTGTCGCATAAAAACGATAATATCTGTAAAAGACTAAAACTAAATTCCGGGTAATTCCTTTCCAGATAATTGCTTTTCCTTGCTACTCTCGTGCTTGTAATCTCCGGGTAATAATTAAGTTATTTAAGGTTTACGGTGAATAATCGCAACCGGAAACGACAAATCCTAAAAGTATAGAGTAATATCTTTTAATAAATATTAGTAAGAGTTACAAAAAATATCTTTAAAATATAATTCATATAATTTTTAATATATTAGATCTAAATCGATATTAATCAATAACAATTTTTAACAATTCGTTTATTGTATTATAAAAAATAAGGCGTAAATGGATTTTCTCCATTCTATTTAAAACCGCAAATATTATTAATACGAGATAAAAATATTTTTGTGAAATATCTTTTTATAGGATAAATATTCACGAATAATTTTCTGTCATTTATATAATAATATTATGTCATTTCAATAAGAATATTATAAAAATAATAAAAAAATATTATTTACCTTATTTTACGAAAAATATATTTTACTAAAAATGAATCTTTTTAGAAATCAATCGTTTTACCTATTTTTATTTTTTTTCTCTTAACATTGCCATTTTATTAAAAAATGCTAATTTAGATAATAGCTAATTTAGATGCTATGAAAGGATAATTTACGGATTTAGTTACTGAAATACACAGAACGCTACTTTACGTTTGCAGATGGATTGTATTTTCTTCACGAGATTGCACGAAGAATGTGAAATGTGATCAGTACGAAATGCAATGAAAATGCTAAACGATTGATACTATGAAGGGTTGATGGATTAAAATTCCAATGTTACCGAAACACGAGAATGGTTTTTACGTTTATTCGTGACAATCGAGATGCAACAATTAAAAACTAAATATCAAATATCAGTTAGAGTTAGAATCAATATAAATAAAAAGATATTACAAGTTACAGTAGAAAGGTGTTAAAAAATTATATGTTTGTAAAACATATATAAAATTTTTTTATGTTATCTATTAATTTTGTCTATTAAATTTTAATCATGTAATCAGAGATATACATATAGAGATATACATAAATTTGAGACAATGAACATGACAGGTATGACGACAACATGTATATTAAAAATTATAAATTAGCATTTTTATTTTTTAATGCTAACTAAAAATTAACTTTTGTTAGAAAAATTATAAAATTAAAAGCATGCAGTTTAGAGTATAAAATTCAGCAAATCAGTTCGAGACATTTGATTAATATGCAATACATGGGTAAACATGCAATTATAACGTTTGTTAACGTTTCTTACAATTCAAACTATTTCCCGCATTCTTTCCTTTGATAATATTTTATTTTTTTAATATAAAAAAGTACATTTGTATATAATTTATGAAAATGTTACGAGTATTGTCTAATAATTATTAGAAAATTATTAAGCAATAACAACTGAAATATTAATGCACATATCATTGCACAATTTTGTGTGTGTGTGTGCGTGTGCACGTGCGCGCTCGCACGCGCATGCTGTAGATACTTTCAATTATCCCGTGTTGGATTACCTCAGCAAAAGGAAATAAATCAATTCGCAAAGAAATTTCGCAGATCACGTCGTCAACATTTGAGACTTCTGTCTTGAGAATCGGATCACAGCGGTGAGACACGAAACCTTTGGTGGCGTATCATATGTCACAGAGCGGGTGGTGCACGAAACACACTTTCGCGCGAACATTCTCTCGGTAATAGTTAACTGAAGCTGCTCCGTTTCGATCTATGATCAAGTAGAAGGAACCGAGTGGCGCGGAGCACGTCCATGCTCCTTATCGAAACAGGAAGAAATGACGATTTCTTCGGGGCATTCAGCGCTTCCCTGTGTGTGCTCGAGTGATTAAGGACCAAGGGATAAAGCTGGGTAGAGATACCGTCGTTATAGGTGGAACGACGTGGGCGTGCGAACGAATGAAACCGCGAGAGAGAATTGGAGAGAGAACGATCGAGAGGGTGAGAGATAGAGGGAGATTGAGAGATTGAGAGAGAGAGAGAGAGAGAGAGAGGGGGGGGAGGAGGGGGAGGAAAGGGAGAAGGAGCAAGGACAACGTTTGAAGATTGGGTCGCTTGTAGGTATGAGCGCGCGGCTTATGCGCGAGGCGTGCGCCACCATCACAACTACCACCACTACCACCACTACTACTACTACCACCACCACCATCACTACTACCACCACCACCACCACCATCACCATCACCACCACCACCACCACCGCCACCACCGCCAGCACCACCGCCACCACCATCAGCACCACCTCCACTTCTGCCTCCTCGATCAGTCGACCCCGTGCAACGCGGTATGCCGGCCGCCGCGTGATACTGTATCCATGTATGTGGTGCGCTCTTCGTGAAAGCCCGCCGGAATCGTAAAGTCGAAATCGTAATTTTCAGCAATCGTCATCGAGAAGCAAAGAAAGGATAGTGACTCCTACGTTGTGAGGAGTGACGCAAAGTCGCCTCTGGAGACGTTATACTTTAAGGGGTGGGGGGTGAAAAGAGGGGCGAGTAAGCGGAAGCGATTTTGAGAGAGGTGAAGCTCTATATTTTGCGCGCGTGCGTGTATGTATATTGTGCACGGGAGTGCGTATGGTAGGGAAAGTAGGGTGAGTTTAGAAAGCATGAAGAGGGAAGGAAGGAGAAAAGGAAACGGAGAAAGAAGGGAAGAAGGATCGTGACGGGGATGATCGGGCTCGAGAGAGAGGGTGGAAATTGGCCGTTTGAAAGCTCGTGGTTTTGATGAGGAATAGCTTGTCACTATTGGCGTGACTTTAGGGGCAATGGCGGTTCTCCCTCCAAAAAGTAACCCTAGAATTATTTTAGCTGATCGAGTTTGAGATTATTTGACAGAATACATATATCTCGGAAGAATTTTTTTCTTTTCCATTACATTTATAATTTAGTATTAAAAAACTGCCAAGTTTGTTTTTTACAAATAATGGTGATCCATTATTCAAGATGTGTCTTTACGTCTGGAATGTTCGCTTCACACTTGTGAAGTGTGAAGAACACATGTTAAAGTAATCTTTAGTTATGTTCTTAATTTTAAGATACTTTTTTTTTGCCTGTCGCGCTATTTTATATTCCTATCCTTCGTAATTCTCCTATTCTTTTGTTAATTAACTGACGTCTTCTTAAACTTAATTGATTTTTTCTCTTCAAGAAAAGCGTAACATACAATGATGAATTGATTCTAGCCAAAGGGGAAATAACAGCTCGACAATAGATTCTAAAAACTTTTTTTGGTCAA
This sequence comes from Wasmannia auropunctata, assembly GCF_000956235.1. Lineage (NCBI taxonomy): Eukaryota > Metazoa > Arthropoda > Insecta > Hymenoptera > Formicidae > Wasmannia > Wasmannia auropunctata. Next base: position 33,388 of record NW_012026914.1, on the reverse strand, counting down.
AGGATTAATTATTATATATAGGTATATATTTTACATTAATTGTTAGCCATATTTTACATTGTTAGATAAATTAGATTAATTAAATGACAAATGACTGAAAATCAAATTTTGAGTAATAGATTTTATCTTTGTTATTAACATCGAATGATCAAATATTGGAGTTTAAAGTCATATTGAATATGTGCTAAAATGTTCTTTAAAATGAAACATATGTACTCTCAATTATACATATTTGACAAATAAATCTATACACTCATATACTATCTATGAGCTTTTTGTGCTCTTACGCTGACAAGATTTTTAGCCAATCTTAACGAAATTTCCGATCATAGTGGTGGATATCTAATTGGTGATGTTTTAAATAATATGTCGCGTGGTGTGTAAATGCTTAGTAGTTTAATAGTATGCATACGAGCGTACGTCGCGTCGTCACGGGATTCTATCTTTGCTTCATGAAGCTTTAATGATGATTCGTGGTGGACTGCATTATTGCAATCGACACCCTGTGGTATTCCGGCGTTGCGGTTTACAACGGATACTACAGTCGGAAGTAGAAACTGATTCGTGAAATACGAAATTATTATCGTGTTTCGTAAACGGTCATGTAATACGATAATTGGAAAACTGAAGTAGGGAAGCGATTATCTATGCAAAGCATAATTTACACGATTAGTGATTCAAAATGGTTGCCTTTATAAATGTTACTTTAATTTTAGACGTGCAAGTCTGTTTAATAAACTTTCTGTTTTGTTTTAATTTTCGTTTTAATCTCTCTGGAAAGAGAAATAATTGTATAAAAATTAATAGCACTTGGTCGAACTAAAGAAACTTAATCGGGGGTAATATAATCGTTTATCAAGATAATAATCATTGTTTTATCGTAGTAAACAATAATTTATTATCACACATGATAATATTATGATTATTTTCGGGTTTTCTATAAAAAGATTACAATAAATTAAATTTTATTGTCGTATATGGTATGAGAAGTCATTCCTTATCAAATATTTTGAGTCTTAGTGAGTCGAATTGATTTATTTAACAAAGTACATGTATACGTCTCATTTTCTTTTTCTTTATTTTTTTAAATAGACTTAGAGAATCGAAAAAGAGAAATTACCGTCCCATCGTGCAAATGCCGGCTTTCCACTCGCTAACTTGTTGAGTCTTTCTCTCTTGGCAGATACGCTGCCCATGGGAAACGCTTTATGACAATTCTAAATCTTTTACGTGCAGGGTATTATTTTTCAATGACCTATAAAAGTTTTGTAGCAAAAGGAAATATCCAATGTAATATACCTATGTATATAATATTGGTGTTGCACCGTGGAATTTAATGTATGACCCACGTTTCTACAACGTATTTCGATTTTAACATTGATATTTCAAGTGTCCGAGTAAAACTGCATTGTTTTAATATCCTTACGAACAATCGTCTTTGGACATGTAGATATAAATAAAAAAGACGCTTAACACGCTTGATTAAATTAATTCATTAATATTCTTAAAGCAAATATATAATCCAAATGACTAGCGTCATTGTACAAAAAGATTTTTTTTAGAAGAGTAGAGCAATTTGGAGGAATAAAGTTTCTTGTGCAAGCTGTAGTTTTATAATGAATCGTGATTAAAAGATATTTGGCATATTTTTATTTTTCCAATAATACTTAATATATCATGTACAAGATGTTCCATTTTTATCCATTTTTTCCGTAATTATTGATAATATAACAAAATATCTGATACGAAAGTTGTCGAAGGATTTCGAGGGGAACACATTTTGGTCACGTTGTTTTTTTTATTTTTTTTTTTAAGTAAAGGCATTAAAAACATATGAAGTCCACTTTTTTAAACGGAATTATATAATTTTTTTACATAATGTGTTTCCTCTAATTATTCTACATATAAAAATATTAAGGTAAAGTTATCGAAATCAATACTTTATGAGAAATTTTATACGTTATAATGCTATATTTTGACATAAAATATGAAATATTCGTAAACTATTGATTTCTTGATAATTGTAACACTTTTATGTACAGAATAATGAGATGAATCGATTGGTGTAAAGAAAACACACAATTACTTTGCAAATAATGTGTAAAAATTGCAAATTTTTTTTTAAAAGCAACTATGTGTTTTCTTTATATACCAATCGATTCATCTCATTATTCTGGGCCTAAAAATATAGTATACCATTATCAAGAAATCAATAGTTTACGAGATATTTCATACTTTACGTCAAAATATGAAATATCTTGTAAAGTATTGATTTTTCGATAACTTTACCTTAACACTTTTATATGTAGAATAATTAGAGGAATCATGTTATGTAAAAAAAATTACATAATTTTATATAAAAAAGTGGAGATGATCTTCATATCTTTTTAGCGCCTCCATCTAGAAAAAAACCACGTGACGAACAAAATGTGTTCCCCTCGAAACCCTACAACTTTCATGTGAGACATTTTGTTGTATTATCAATAATTACGGGGACATCCTGTATATATATGTATGTTTAAGCATTAAAAAAAATTACGATATAGGGCGATCTATATGAAGCGTGAGTTACTGATATTTTCATCTTCACTGTGTGATTCGAGTTTAGAATTATTTCGCGAAAACTAAAAGTTAAGTGTATAATCGATATAGCACCATTGCAAAATCATTTTATTATTTTAGCTTAATGCACAATGTATTTTAATGCCAATTCTTAGGCAAATCGAGCAATTCAATAACTACGAATTCATTAAATCGCATTTATTCATTCGTGATATTAACGGATTGCGAAGGTTATCCTTTTTCAAAAACCGATATCAAATATAAATACATAGAGCGGTAAAAACACACAGAGTGGTGAGTGCCTTTTTACGGAGTGGCAAAGTTTTTCTCTGCTAAAAAGCAACACGCAAAGTGCATTGAGTGCAGGCTTGAACAAGATCGACGATTCCTAAGGAAACTCTATCCTTCAAAATCGCTTTACTCTTCACGAAAGAATCACTCTCCCGGCATTCCCCGCCCGATATCGCGATCCTTCCGATGCACCGTATGCATAAGAGGAAACTCCTTCCCAGACGGTGACGACGAAGACGAAGACGAAGACGAAGACGAAGACGAAGACGAAGACGAAGACGAAGACGACGAAGACGGAGACAAAGACAAAGACAAAGACGGCAACGACACGACGAGGGACAACGCCCGCCCGCGCGAAGCGTCTCGCTCCTGAAAATCTAACGAGATCGATGTGTGTCGAGTGAAAACTTGACGAACTCATTTCTTCGTAACACTGACGCTTGCCGAGATACGGCCGATGGACAAATAGCCGAGCCTATTTCCATTGTTTAGAAGAGGGTTTTCGAAGCGGGACACTCGAAGCGACGTCAATCGTTTGGCGGATTAGCAAAATTCCGAGCGCACTTCGCGAGTGTTCGATACTCCTTATCGAGCGTGGCTAGGATATTCGGTCTGATTATGAGTTCTTGGATGAACTGTCCGTCTTCGTTGCTGCTGTTGCTGCTAGGCTTGAGCCTGCACAGCGCGTGCATCACGCGAGCGAACGTTGCCGATCAGCAGCACGGTGGCCAAGAGGGTGGTCCGTCACACGAGTCCACCTTAGTGGTGGAGACTACTAGCGGGCTGATGCGCGGTTTCTCTCGCACGGTGCTCGATCGTGAGGTCCACGTGTTTTACGGAGTGCCGTTTGCAAAGCCTCCGGTCGGACCTTTGCGATTTCGTAAGCCACTACCGATCGAGCCATGGCACGGGATTCTGAACGCTACCACCTTGCCCAACAGCTGCTACCAGGAGCGCTACGAGTACTTTCCCGGTTTCGAAGGTGAGGAGATGTGGAATCCAAACACCAACATCTCCGAAGATTGTCTCTACCTGAACATCTGGGCGCCGCAGAAGCTGCGTCTACGTCACAAAGAATCGCCAGACAACGTCGGCAACAACGGAATGGCGATATTGGTGTGGGTCTACGGTGGTGGCTTCATGAGCGGCACTGCCACCCTGGACGTCTACGACGCCGACATTATGGCGGCGGCCAGTAATGCGATCATCGCCTCGATACAGTATCGTGTCGGAGCTTTCGGCTTTCTGTACCTCAAGCAGCACTTTATCAATAGCGAAGAGGCGCCGGGTAATATGGGTCTCTGGGACCAGGCCTTGGCTCTCAAGTGGCTCCGTGAAAACGCGCGCGTCTTCGGCGGCGATCCCGACTTGATCACGATTTTCGGCGAGTCCGCGGGTGGTAGTTCGGTATCCCTGCATCTCATCTCGCCGGTCACGCAAGGTCTAGTGCGTCGGGGTATCCTTCAGAGTGGCACCCTCAACGCCCCGTGGAGTTACATGACCGGCGAGAAAGCGAACGAGGTGGCTCGAGTGCTGGTGGATGATTGCGGATGCAATTCGACAATGCTGCAAGAAAACCCGGCACGAGTTATGGCTTGCATGAGGTCGGTGGACGCGAAAACTCTTTCAGTGCAGCAGTGGAACAGTTATTGGGGCATCCTCGGCTTCCCGTCGGCGCCTACCATCGACGGGGTCTTCCTGCCTAAGGATCCATTGGACTTGGTCAGAGAGGCGGATTTTAAAGACACCGAGATCCTGATTGGAAATAACGAGAATGAAGGTAGGAACACTGGCGGTGCGAGAGTGTTGTTTCACGGGTTTCACGAATTACTGCAGCCGACACTGTTTACGGTCGGCTGTGCTGTGCCAACGGCATTAAGCCAAGCTGTATGCCCGGCTGTTTGTAAATGAGAATATGTGTTTTCTCTATACTCCGCGGAGCCCACGTTCTTCGGGCTACAGAATGGCCGAGTAGATTGAACGGTCTCTTCCGGTTACGATTATTTCAGTATGTGTACAGTGGATAAGAATTCAATAGCGCACTGCAGTTCGCTATCAGTTTTCAACTCACAATCAGTTTACGCGTTTATGTGAAGATAAAGAGATTTACATATCACGTAGCGTCTGAATCTTAGACGTATCTTTTTTAAAAATTTTTTTTTTTAAGGCAATTTGTCACTTTTTAGTCTACAGAAAAGGCGTTTTTAGCAAATATGTAAAATTACGTACATATGTGCCCAGGATATACAATATACTATATGTTATACACATGTGTATGTTATAACTGTTATACATGCATCAAATTTTTTTCTCGATACATTTGACATATTCGACGTATTTGATTTCTTGACTTTTAAAAGTCAATTGTCAGTTTGTCAATGGCAGTTTTGAAATTTTTTCTTGCATCAAGCGCATCAGTTTATCGTTAAAATTCGGTGCAGAGATGCACTCACAGTGAATTATGTACATTGCCGATTTAGCATTTATATAGACGTTAATAAATATTGATGTTATATAAATGTCATTAAACGCTTTCAATCTCAGCAATCTTTGTTAATTGCATCTCACATTATAGTTAGTCAACCGTTTTATTCATTGCGCATTATGCGTACTATAGGTAAGTGTGCTCACGATTTAATTATTTCGCAATTAGGTATTTGATTCTACTTCACTGTCTGGGTATGCATATTTCTCGCGATAATTCGCAAATTAGAAACAGAAAAGAGAATAAGATTGACGAGGATTGCCGAGTTGAATAAAATTCGGTTATCTCCATTTTTTGCATTTGATAATCGTCTATGCTGTTGACATAGTCAACAGCAGACGTAGGATTATCAACAAAAGTTCTGGTACTTATAGAGACATCGTTCTTTTCATTAAATGATATAAATAATCAAACTGGGTTACTCCAGGTAGAGTTACATAATCATAAAGACCTGTTTACGTCGCGACCAACCGCTATGTAGTTCTGGTGTATATCGATTAAATGACCAATAGTGAAACGACATGTATGTAGCGCCTTCAATCTTCTCGTATATTCCTCTTGTTGATGACAGGATTATTGATATGTCTTTAATTTCTACAATGTTCCGATATGTTAATGATGTTTATTTAGCTTGAAGATAACAACTCTCGTCACCCTCGTGAAAATAACGCAGGTTTTATAGTGAAAAATTTACACATATAGGCAATACCGGTTATATTTATAACCGGTGAGTAAGATTTAATCGAGTAATACAACTGGCGAGGAAGAAAGTAATGAAAAGGATAACAGCGTTACAAGTAATGCGTTATTTTTCAACTCTGTATTAAAGTATATTTATTTTAATTTAATGTCAGAAATTAGCGCAAGAACTTATCTTGCATTTTTTCACAATACAGAGGGAAATTGTTATATAAGTGATTTTTAAACATTTTGTATGTGCTTTAAAAATATGCATGCAAAATGTTACGTAAAAATTTTTTAACAAATTTCGAGATATATAAATCTGAGTTTTTTGTGTACCTTTCATTGTTCATTTTATCAGTCGGACATCAAAAGAGTTAATAAGTGTGGAGTATGTGTTTTTTCTTCTTGGTCATTTATTATGTCATCGTATAAGCGATTGCTATTCTAGCAATCCAATCGGAAATTTATACACTGTATATCTTTATTCTCGACACGCGAACGTTACTGTCGATTTAATGACCGTGTTGCTATATGCTCACGCAGGATCGTTATCTTATGTTTGATTATACAGACATTCTCTGTTACTGGCGCATCTATCGGGCATGCAAATGCCGTGCCGCGGTGATAAATCGGTATTGTCTGTAGAAACCGAGTACACGCGCACACGTTCAGTGCGTGCAGAGTTTAATTCAAAATATAACCAAGCTTCCTCGCTAAATCGGTTAATCAAACTTTGGTATTGACAGCGAACCACCACCGCGCGCAATTCTGCCTCCTTTTATTTATAGTCACTTTAGAGAGAGGAAAAGAACATAAGGGAAAGAGAGATATCGAGATTCTGTGTCATTCGAATTGATTTCCGTGCACCTGAACGGCGGTAATTTTTAATTCTTTAAAAGCAGATAAGTAAAATAGATTAAATAGCGCGAGCGGAACATGGATAAAGCGTCGGAGCTGAAAGTGGATTGAATTTCGCACGTATCAACTAGATATCGGCAACAGGTTCCCTGCAGTAACGGCGGATCGAAGATAGAATATGTTTATTGAGCAGTGTAATTTTTGCTGAAATCAGAGTTTGATTGCGTATATATTGATATAAAGCAGTTTAATTAAGGATGTGAGAGAAGCGGGATGGGGTGGGGGGTGGGGGGTGGGATGGGGGGGGGGAGAGTGGAGATGAGGAAGAGAACAAGAGGGAGACAGAGAACTATTGATACTATTGTACCAAAATTTATTTTTATGGTGTGAAATATTGTCACAATTACATAAAATATTGCCACAATTATCAGTGCTTAAGTATCCTGATTCATTTATCGACATCTCGCGTTTAACTTTGTAATTTTTCGAAATTATTAATATTACTGGTGACACGAGCAAGTAAAATATTTTATTTTAAGTAGTATGATAATTTTTTTTAGAATAATATATTAATTTTTTAAAATTATTATGTTGTTTTTAAAGTGATATTTAATTCCATAAAATTATAGCATATTGAATAATAGTTAACTTTTTAATAATCAAATGTAAATAAAAAGATTCTATAATCTAAATTTTTCTAAAAAAATTTCCATTATAGATAAATCTTCATTTTGTGAGAAAAGATTATAATAAATATTTTAATTTTGAATTACGAAAAAAATTTAAGGATTTAAACAAGTTAAGCTTTGAAGAACTTAAATGAGTAACAACATTATATTCTTTAATTAATTTCAAGGATTTTACTTCAATAAAGTTTTAATCTTGTGTCACAAACTATCATGGTATTTAATGTCAAAGAGTTGTCGAGAGAAGTTGCGACAAATGATGGTCCCTATATATAAAAATTTCTCTATCTAAAGATTTAATTTAAAAGTTTAGTCGAAAATCTGTTACGTATTGTATTAAAATACATGTTGCTAGGTCGTAACCAGATTTATTGAACTTTAATGTTAATTTTTAGAAACCAAAATAATATTCACAGTAAAGATTAAAGTAATTGTTTGTTCTTCAATATTTGATATGTATGTACAGTGACAAGCCCAAAGCTCAGTGTAATGAAGGGATTATTAATGGTTTCATGCTCGAATAGATTAATTCATGACAATTAAACGTCTCGTATTTACTCTATCTTTTCTGTTTCATCGCGTCAATCTATATTGAATCTTTTAAATCAGGAATATTTCTTTTTTACTCATTGTCAGATGTAATTGGGTTTAATACGTGATAATAACTTGCTTGTTGCATGCGGAGAAATTTGGATGGATCTGTAATTCATGATGAAGCTATATATGTTAATTCTATAATTATGTCCGTAGACATAATTTGACATACGTTGCATCAATATAATTCTTGTTAATCAAAAAGGGGTTTTCATACTCGAGATCTCTCACAGTTTACGTGCCACGTGGCACTTAAGATTGATACTTGTACTTTCGCCGCAATGCGTGTGCTTAAGCACACTAACGTTATTTACACGTATTGAGCGATAACTTCTAGATTTATTATATGTACTGTGTTTTATTGCTTACATGTAAAATGGTTTCATGATTGCGCCTGTTGATGAATAGAATATTTGCAGAGTTTACATTATTCTAACAAAATGTTTTGTATAATCTAGCGAAAGGTAAATTAATTTTTCTGCAAAAATACGTACAAAATGTTATTGTTATTTTCTTTTAAATGACACTCATTTACAATAAAAATTCAAAAATGATTATCTCGTTATTTTTTTAATTTACTTATTTCGAATGTTTTTCGGAGAAACATTGTTATATTTATAAAATATATTTATTAACAAACATTCTACACAAAATTTATATTGATTTGTAATGTAATATATTACACACACACACACACACACACACACACACACACAC
>NW_012026914.1:16235-24350 GCF_000956235.1 Wasmannia auropunctata | reverse complement strand
TATCCCCTGTGTGCCTTGTCGACTCAGTCACACACGCACGCACGCACGCACGCACGCACGCACGCACGCACGCACGCGCACACACACGCACGCACGCACGCACGCACGCACGCACGCACATATATATATTGACATGAATTATCATTATATTATTAAGAAAGAACAGGAAATTTAAGTAAATGCATACTTTATCAATTACATTACGCTGTGATCTCAATTCGACGTTACGTATGTACATATTTGTGCTAACGATATTCAATAATGTCGAGTTCGATATAGTCAAACTGTCGCGACACTTAGTAACAAGCAAACAAACTATATGAACACATAAATGAGCACTTTGTCTGATCCATTCTTTATTGGATATTTTCGCTTGACAACGGATGTTCCACTTTAAAGCATATAACGGAAAAGAGAGGCTCAGAATGCGTTTCATCATTGGGTTAAGGTCGGGTTAATTGATTAACGATATTTGGATAGCGGCAGCTACACACTGATGTTATTTTTAATTTTTTTAACGAGAAAGCTCGTGGGCGTTAAATCGTTGTGCAATTATTGTGCGTTTTTATACCGAAATTTATAATTCGGTTGTTGTCGAATAGATCTATTGTATCTGGCGTATGCATCATTTGCAAGTCAAATGTAATTTGTAAAGTTGATATCTGTTCTCAACAGCAAGTATGTCTGAGATTGAGACGTTTTATTCATTTTATTTAAAGTAAAATTTACATTTTTAAAATATAAAATATAAAATGCTTCGAGGAATTAATAATGCGATTTTAAGATATGATTGTGTAATCAATTTCTGAACAAGAGAAGTCTGTGCATTTTAAACATAGTTATGGATCTTTCGATAAACTCAAACCTCTTAAAGAAACAAAGCAGCGGTATGAAATAAAAATAATGAATTGATTTTAGAATATGTACAATACAAACGAATAAAGAAATATTATTTATAATGTCGAAATTATGTTAAACTTGGTATATGAAATTATATCTATCATATATTATGAAAATTGATTTAAAAGATGATTTATATTTATATTTGTTTGAAAATACTTTGTTTTTACGATCATTTCGAAGGTAGTAAAAAAATGTGTAGCCAATAAATTGCATTTATTGCAATAAAACATAATAGATAATAGAAATAGGTTTTTTATGTTTGTACATGCTTTTATTTGTAAATAATCAAGAGAATTTATGGTAAATGGTATTGTTATAAATTTGTATTTCTTTTAATGGATATCGGCACAGCCGACATCATATCTAGAATAATTATCGAAGTGTCGCGCGCACGGTTTTTTTCTTATTTGGAACTTTAATGCATTGCTTGTAAGTTACTGCGCGTAAGTTATCACAACCCCCCGCGCTCGCGCGCGCGCGCGCGCGCGTGCGTGTGTGTGTGTGTGTGTGTGTATATATGTGTATTTAATTCAAGTTTTGCATAGACTATGTTTATGAACGTGCATAGGCATAAATTAATTTCCGTAAGCTACTTTCATGAAGTATTACGTCAAGGCAAGTATGCAAAACTGAGGATCCTTTTTACTTGATCGCATTTCGGTCAATTTGAAATTTGAAAATATCAAACAGTGGCAAGAGTGTTTAATTACACTCTTTTGGTGAGAGATTCTTATGGTAAATTCGAAAATCTCATTATGATATATTGTCGATTTAAAGAACATGGCAAAATTTTTCAATTTTAATTTCTTTCACTCTATAAAAGTTCTAAAGATAACTATTTTATATTAGTTTTTTAAATAATTATACGTTTATACATATATTTATGAAAGATACAAACCATAAGAAACTATGCAAATTACATATCTGTACGTGTTACGATGATAAATTTCAATATTTATCATATATTTTCTGATCTAAATATTTATTTTTATAACAGTGATTGTGATTTGATTGTTGTTGTCTTATAATTTCTTGCGACATGAAAAGAGTCAAAAAATCAATTGACACAAAGCTGCACAAGCAATGGTAAAAGCACATAGTCTATTATTTTTTTTGATCCATACGTAAAAGTTACGTATTACGGCGAAGGAGTGTTAAACGATGTTGTGACCGGGATATAAAAAATGGTAAGTTAATGCTTGTACGTTCCGAATAATATCGGTTGCTTCTTGTGAAAATTTCAGATTTAAGATACAATTGATTAAACATTTATCCATTAGCACGCACGCGCGTGCATGTTTACATGTGGTGTGTGTGTGTGTGTGTGTGTGTGTGTGTGTGTGTGTGTGTGTGTGTGTGTGTGTGTGTGTTTTGCTTGGTAACGTAATTTGAAATTGAAATTGAATGAAGAAAAGTAAAAAAGTTTTGTTATGCGTTTGATTAATGATAGTTAGATATGCATAGTGGAATCAATATTTTCACATTTGATGGAATTTGATGGAATTCATTGATTATTTTAGACGTATATATACATTTCAAATTAGACAAATTTTATATTGTAAATAATTATTAAAAATTATTGTAAAATTAGTTTTTGATTAGTGTGAAATTTCAATCTTTATCTTAATTTGACTCACATTTACTTTTACTTACATATTTTATTTAAAAATGTTTATATTATAATACTATATGAATTAATGTGTAGAATTTTTTGAATTTCTTTTAGAAAAATAAGTCAAAATTATTAATTGTTGCGAGACGTATGGCTACGTATAATTATTGTTATGCGTTCAACACCATAATTTACTAAGTACTAAATTTTTTTAGCAAAGATAATTGTGTTTCACTAACTGCTAATTACGTTTTATTAGTAGTTTATAAAAAATTAATGCAATTTTGTTTTTCTCGCGAATAGAAAATTCTGAAGCAGATGACGAAGTTGTCATAATTACTGTACGCAGTTAATTATTTTGATGCTAAATAAAAGCTCGTTGTTTTGTTGTTCCGACTCTTCATAATGCACACTGTACTATACGCAATACAGAATGCAACAGATAATTAAGCAGGTCATAACGGATATTTTAAAAAATAGTATTCGCTTAATTATATCTTTTTGCTGCATCTTTTAAGCCAGTTCCTTTACGCATTTTGTAATTTTAATTATACACTGAAAGTATATCATGGTTAATTACATCCGCGAAAGGTTCAAGCTTTCGATCCGTGGACCATGCTATGAGAACGAAAAAAACTCTTTTTCTTTTAAAAGCGAAAGATCTCGTGCATAAAAATCTCTTCGTTCCGGATATGCCTGTAATATGAAAAAATAGATGTAAAAGTAATTATACCATAGATACAGATTGCTCGTGCCGATTTGATAAAGAAAATAGAAACTTGCCTCACCCGTCTTTGTCTCTATCTTTGTGTGTGTTTTTTAATAATAATAGATAACTTATAAACATATGTATATTCATGACTTTTATGTAGAAAAAGAAACATATATTATTGACAAAATATATCCATGAATATATGTGTTATAATAAACTATTTTTGCGTAGCTTATAAAACTCTCGTTGAAATAAACATGATAAAAAATAATAATAACCCGATAAATAATGCAACTTCGTCTATTTGAACTAGATTAAAATTTATGTTACTCGTAATATAAATATTTTTATGTTACTCGTAATGTAAATATTTTTATCCTGATAATATACCAAAAATATATAAAAAATGTTTTCCTTTTAAAAGTTAATTTGTTTAAGAAAGAAAGAGAAAAGTGTATCTTTTACTGTATATTATTCATTTTGTCTTTGGAAATAATAAATGACTAAAAAAATTACTTATACTCTCGAAAATTTCAATTCAAATGGGGAAGGTGAATTAATGATAGAGTCTAGGTGCGGTTGAATTTGCGCACAAAAATTCTTCAAGGTAATACCATTTTTATTTGAACGTTTCAGTTTCATTTCGGGTCATCTTTAGCATACAAAGTATTCAGCGAACTCCTGGTTAAACGCGACAAGCATCCCTCCACTCTTTATTCTCCGTCGTTGACAAGTGGTTTCCGATCAGATGCTAACAACCAAGCGAGTTTTAATCATGACTCTAAACGCTCCAAGGAGTGTACATATATTAAAATTGTAGAAATTCCGCAATTTAAATTAAAATTAAAATAACACATTGTATTGTAAAGGTCTAGTTCTCACGACCGTCAAACGTAAAATGACTTTTATGTTTAACGGCCGTGAGAACTAGACCTTTACAATACAATGTGTTATTTTAATTGTAATTTAAACTGCGGAATCTCTACAATTTTAATATATGTATGTACATACTCCTTGGAGCGTTTGGAGTCATGACTGAAACTCGCTTGGTCGTTGCCATCTGATCGGTAAACCACATGTCAATGACGGGGGATAAAAAGTGAAGGAATGCTTGTCGCATTTAACCAGGAGTTCACTGAATACTTGTATGCTGGAGATGGCCCGAAATGAAGCTAAAACGTCCAAATAATTTGCATTATCTAATAATATTACCTTGAAGAATTTCTGTATACAAATTTAACCGCGCCTGGCCTCTCATTAATCCACTTTCCTCATTTAAATGAATAATTAAGATATTAATAAAATTTAAACTTTAATGTTATTAATAACTTATTAATTATATTGTACGTATATTTTATAAAATCTACATATTGTAAATGGATACAATGTCAAGTTGTGCGAGCATTCGTATTCGCCGTACACGTAAAATTTATAATTCCAACAGACAACGCGGTACGCATATTTTTCTAAATCCTCGCCATCCCGCAACTTTATTAACACGCGACTATTGTAAACGAAGCAGAGTTTTTATGCAACAATTTTTCGTTCTGTTCCACGCCGTAGTAGTTGGCTAACGGGCGGCAGAGATGATCCAATCGAGCTAGTCGACGTCAAAAAAATTGAGGTTGTTTCTGGTGACTCGTCACGCGGCGTGTGCTGGTAAATCGATCAAAAATGTGAAAAAAATATTCGAAACGCTAATAGAGCGCGCTATTGATGTACGCGATGTTATATAAAAAATAATGTTCTATCCCTTCAAAGAATAATCTTGGATACCGTATTTGAACGTCGCTCTTATCGATCTGATAGTATTCTAATTCTATTAGATGAAATATAAAGCCAATGAAATTCTCTCTCTCTCTCTCTCTCTCTCGCTCTCTTTCTTTCTCATCGCATGTATATTTTTATATGTACCTAGGCATTCGCTATACTTGAAATATATTCTTTTTAACAATATAATAAACGGTTTTTTGATATGATTTGTCAATTTAAAGATTTAATTTATTATAATTATGAAGTAATTAATAATGCATTTTCTTAATTGCTTTTCAAGAATAAGTAAAAAAATTTTCATTTTATAAAAACTTTTTTTCGAAATTTGTAGACACACACACACACACACACACACACACACAATGCTTATTAGTTTTTTGATAAATTAATAATTATGAAATAAAAAATACAATAGCTGTAAAATTTCTTATCTATTTATATTTATGTGAATATGAAAGTTTTGTCTATAAATATCTATAAAAAACTATTTCTAGAAGAAATTGCAATTTTCTCGAATAATGTTCTTTTGTACGTTCTGTTAAAATGGCGCGTTTTCGTATGCTACTAGACGAACGCTCCTTATTTTGTTACGTTTCTGCAGACTTTCTATTTTGTCTTATTCGTCTGACAACTTGACTTTCTGCTGTCTTTCTTGTTCTATTCTCCTTCTACAGCAACCTGGTTTCTAGTCATCGTTCTGACATATTTTAACGTTTGCGCAAGAACTACAGAAGTAATCTTTATACACGAATATAGTTTTGCTTTGTTTGAAGCAGTAGTAGAATCTTTATAGAAAGTACTGTATGGCGCCCACTTAAATGAAACTTGCGAGATATATGGGATATACATATGTATCCAAAAAGGCTTTTTTACATAAACTTATATTTAAATTATAGATATATGGCGTGACTTTTTAAAATTGTATGTACCATTGCTATAATTGATGACAATTTAATAATCTGTATTTTAATATATTAGTATTAATTGTAATATTAAACTTTCTTATTATTTTGATTGAAAAATTATTTTTTCTTTCAATTTTGATATATTTTTTTTGTAAAATACATACACACACACACAGTAATCTTAAATTATAATCGAGAATTTTAATCACTTATTGACACAATTAACTTTGATTTTAGTATTTTGTTTTTAATGATGATATCTAATGTTTGATATCAGAATATCATGGGACCATCAGATTAGGACAATTGATAGTAAAATGAGAAGTTTTTATAGTAACGTAATAAAAGAGATATTTTGGCATATCTTTCATTGATTCCTTTCTTTTACTTACTCTCGTTTCCGCCTACTCATTCTCCTCAGGCTGACAGGGCTGACTGCACGTACCTCATTCTACTTGCACTCAAAACGTCACATTTTATACGACTGTGTCACCTGTGAACGCGCATGTAGTCGCGTTCAAGAGATACTTAACGAATTAAAATTTGCTACCTTTTTGTAAAATAAAATTTAAACGTTATATGTAAAAAGTATAAAGAAAATTAATTAATTTTTGTACTGACATTAAGATTTTCTTATTCTTATTCAGTACTTATACATTTTTTCAGTAATTATATATTTTTATTGTAAAACATATTTTATAAATAATGTTTAAATAGTTGTCTAATCCGTCTAACAAAAATTATATCAAATTTGATCCAAATTTTTTTAGACTAGAAATATTATTATACTCAAACATTCTTTACTGTTATTTTTTATTAAAATTGATTAGTTGATGAGTTTAGATTGATGTATATGATATTTTTTAGATAGATTTTTAATTAAAGTCTTGTCTACTTAGGCACAACAGCATGTCGAGACGTTTAGTCGAGACAACTTGAAAATTCTGATTTTAATGAAACTTTGCCAACTTTTAGAGGGCTCTCTAATGTAAGCACTGAGCAATCTGTTTCCTTAATTTAGAAAAATTGACTTCAAGGATGTGAAAGCCGGTCTCAAAAGGTAATCGATGTATTCGAATAACAGGCTGTGAGAGTTTCGAAATTGTGCTATACAATTGATGAGATCCCAAGTTTTGAGATACGTCATGCTCAAATAGAGAGAACAGTATTTCACAAGTTTTAATTATACATGTATATTTAACATTAGTTAATTTTCTTTATGCTTTTTAAATATATATTTGATATATTTAATATTACATGGATTATACACATTTTCAATCAGTAAGAGAATAATAGAATGTGAATTTGAGTTCGTACGCGGTACGCCGCACGTATAAAAAATAAGAAATTAAAACATGTTATTTAATTTTTATTTCTCCCGTAGATAATTTGTATTTTTTAAAGAGATAACATATATACATATATATATATATATATATATATATATATATGTATAAGTAATTTATGTAGAATGTAGGTAGAGATTGCCAAGTATGTTTTAAAGTTAGCGTATATCTAACAAGACTAGACGAGATTTAACAAGATGCTGCCGATTCTGTCGTGATTTTTCTGCTTGATATGCATGTGATTTTCAGGCGCAGCGCACCAATGCGCATACCATCATGTCACGCAATACTCCTACATTATGAAGCAAATACGCGATAATTTATGATGACATTTAAACCAACCGAAAATTTACGGTTGATCTTTCCGCATCAAATGGGCTTTGTGCACATCCATGTGTTTGCCTTCAGGTATCTCACGCGAATAACATTAACCCTCTGACATCCAGTTGATGTAGAGTGATACAGAATGTCCCAAAAACTCGGTTATTCGAAGTAATTCGCAACGATACAAAATATATGTAAAATAGAAAGATTAACGCAGTATATTCCGATTGTTTTAATTAATAATTTTTCTTCGAGCGAATATGATTACATAATTTACAAGCGTGTAAAAGTAATCAGTACTGCAATACAGAAGTGCAAAATGATCTTTCTTTCTCAATAGCCCACATGTAAATGTAGAAAAGCATTTTTGTCACAGTTATTGTGATAGTTATTATATTGTAAATTTCTCTTAACAAAAATTTCTTATTATTAATAACATTTATATGAAAAATTATACGTAATGTATTGTTTTTATTAATAATTAGTAATGTGTGTATACACACATATATATGTGTGTGTATACACACACACACACACACA
>NW_012026914.1:1855-16215 GCF_000956235.1 Wasmannia auropunctata | reverse complement strand
TATATATATATATATATATATATACAGGACTCGGCCGAATAATATGTACAAGCTTTAATAATTACAAAGTTACAGTTTTGCTTCAGAAACACAACTCGGGCACGTCAGAATATTATAAAAAATTTTTTAAATATTAATTGTGTGATCATTAATAAGATAAAAATTTCTGCGCAATAATTTCTTTGAAGCTCGATAAGAAGATAAAAAAATTGCACTTAATTTTTTAGTCATATTAACCAGTTTTTCGTCTTTCCGCTTCCTTCAGACGGTAATATTAGCTCAGACACCCTGGCTCTGAGTGATTTGCATACGGTGGTCACGCGGAATTTTAAATAACTGAAGAAAGGTTCTTTCGCGGGTCGTGTCTGCGATTTACCAAGAACGTGCATATTTTAGAGACTGGGAAGGTGCAAAGATACAAAAGAGACTACATCGTGCACTTTAAATTATGATTCTGGCAGAATTCTTGATAAAAATACATTCAACTTTTATATTAATGTCATTGTATTTCCTCAGAGAATACTTGTCTTGTCAGAAAAAAGCTTTGATTTTTTATAAAAGTCATTTTTTATCTGGCGATAAAAAACTGCATACAAAATTCAATTATTGACGAAATAAAAAAATAATTTTAAATATTGTATATAAGATAAAAAATTAAGAGCAAATAAGAAAGATGGAATTTTATATTTTTCTGTTACTTAAGAAAAAAAATGTTATTTTAAATTTGCCAATGAATTCTTTATTATAATAATAGAGAAAAAGACAAATTTATCTTTCAACTCATGTGTACGTACAATGGGTGTAAACAAAGTGTTTTATTCCAAGTATGTCGATATAATAGAAATTACTCTTCCAATGTGGGATTCGTTTTAAGAACTATGGAACGAACACTATCGTCCGGATTATCGGTTAAGCGTTATTACGGTTTATTAAGCAACTCGCTGATGCATAAATCCGTGCTCATTGAATGATGTAATTTACATACACGGTAGTGTATTATCATTTATCTACGCTTAATTGATCCCATGGTGTGAATAACCTATTAAGCTTTTCTAAGATAGTGTGAAATTTTGATATAAAAATGTACACGTTGCGCTTATTCACGTACACAAGAACGTGAGTATTTTACAAATAAATATTTTAATACGTACATCTTTACTCTTTTACATGCGCAAAAAGATCTAAACGAAATATACGTAATTTATTCATAAATTAAAATACTCGTTTGTCCATACGAATGATTAGAATTGTGTTATATTATAATACAGTTATAATACATTGTAACTGGTGTGTGTAATTATACATATATAAAGTGTCCCATTTTAAATAATGCAGTCAATTTTCGCCGAAATTATTAATGATACAAAAAAAATATTTTAGATGAAAGTGAGACGGTTGCGAAGGGGACGAATTTTAATCAATTTTAGTTGCTTGTTCTCTAGATGGAAAAAAGATATGAAGATTACTTTCACTTTTTTAAATAGAAAATTTTTTTTATTTACTATGATTTCTTTAATTATTCTAAAATTATCGAAAAATTAATACTTTACGAAATATTTGATACTTTATCATGCATTAAAAAAAATATGTAGTTGCATATTGCAGATTGTTTTTTTTAAAAGCAACTGTATATTTTCTTTACCTCAATTGATTCATTTCCTTATTTTGTACATAAAATTATTAAGATACAATTATCAAGAAATTAAGAGTTTACGGGACATGCATTATTTTAAATGAGACATTCTATGTGTACACAAAAAACACAGATTTTATGTTTAATTTTTCTATTTTCATCAAATTATATAGCTATATTTCAGGATTAGAAGTTCTATTCTTTTCATCTCTATCTTTTAAAGTTCTTTGTAGAAATACGTATAAATATCTCATTGTTTTCACATGATTCTCTCTCTCTCTCTCTCTCTCTCTCTCTCTCTCTGTGTGTGTGTGTGTGTGTGTGTGTGTGTATATATGTATATATTTATATAGAACAATATTTATAATATATCTACATTTATGTAATGATATATAATGCCATAGACAGAGGAGCAGAGTGTTTGTCGATATCATCAAATATAGAATAATCTGCGGTGTATATTAAATGACCTATACCATGTATGACGTTAATTGTCTAATGAACATATATATTTTTTAATGTCCGCATTATTCATTTTTAACACAATCTAGTTGTCACAATGTTAATAATTATATTATGATAATTATAATAATAACTGTAATTAAAATATTTAATTACCGGAAGTTATTATAAATTGAAAACAGCAAAACTATTGATAATCCGATTTTTAATTGACATTTGATGGTCCTCGTTATTTTAGCTTGCATGCGATATATTTACGTTTTTGATGCAAATGACTCAAGTAACGTAAATTAGTTTAAATAATAAAAAATTACGAATAGTAATTTTCATTAGGGAACGATATGGATAATGCGGAGAAGCATTAGCGCCCGGAGGCTGGTAATCAATCAAACTGCATTTCATACGTTTCTCAAAGCTATACATTTCTAGTCTGAGTTTAACCAATTGTTTGCGCTTGGAAAGAAATGGGTAAACTGAAAAAAATAGATCAGAGCGGTCGCTCGAAACAGCTATATCGCTGGAAAGAAATTATGTTGCGAAACATATTTTTATATACTTTTGAAACAACATCTATCACGTTTGTTCTTTTTTATCACGTCATAATAGTAAGTAATTCAGAATTAAAAATTATTTATTTTATAGAGATGTAAATTTTTAATTTGTATTAGATTCTCATAAAAGGCATATTAGGTGAGATACTCGGAATAAAGTTTTATTAAATTGTAGTACCACATAAACATGTATTTACCCAAAAGTGTTGCTTTATAAAATTATATAATTTTTTTCAACTTTTTTAAGAAGAAAGATGAAAACTGCCAAATTATATTTCATGTCTTGAAATATAATTTGGCAGTTTTCATCTTTCTTCTTAAAAAAGTTGAAAAAAATTATATAATTTTATAAAGCAACACTTTTGGGTAAATACATGTTTATGTGGTACTACAATTTGAAGAAAGATTTTTTTTGTAATCTAATGTTGAGTTATATGCAGGATTTATCCAATTTAGAAATACATTCATGTGTGTTAATACTTTGATCATGACTTTATAACTTATTTAGAGTTGTTAAAGAACAAGTTAAAATACATTGCACTGCTTCAGACGTGCATCTTACAATATTTTCGCCGTATTACATAGGATATGTCTTCTTATAAGATTTTTGGTTGTGAGATTGTGTATTGTAACAAATTTTGTTGTATATATGCATCCTTACAATTAATAATCGTAAATTATAAATTCTATATGGTTTAATATACTTTATTTACAAAAAAGATAATGTTCTATATTATATTATAATAGATATATATATTATGAAATCGTGAAACTTTTTAGTACTTTGAGTGATCATTGTATGAAAAACGATTGAATGAAGATTAAACAGTAATTCTCGAACATTTACGAAACTCGAAACCAGGATTTATTGTGTTTTATTCAACTATACAAATTATTTATATCTATTCAATAATATGTAGCATTTATGCAATAGACATATTTAGATTAGAATATTATCAAATTAATTAAACTTATTATTTTGTCGATCATAAATTTCTCGGGCTTTTATATTATTGAACTTGATTTTGAAATTGATTTTATAATTGTCTTTATACATACTTAATACTTATATACACACACACACACACACACACACACACACACACACACACATACACACACACACACACATATATGATGATGATAAAGTTATTTAAAATGATAATTTAAAATTACTAAAATCGATTTGACAAAATTAATCTTTTTATTTTAAATATTAACAGCGAACAAAGGTTGCATTTTTGAAGAATTTTCACAATGGACGGACCGTGAAAATTTTCCAGAAATTTTACAACGAAATTGTTTATCAAGTGCCTGGCTGATAGGAATTTTCATACAATATCACACGACTGCCACGTCGTAAAGGATTTACTGGCATAGGATATATTTCAAGTTATAACGTCGCTTCCGGTTGTTTTAATAATCTTGTATATGATTAAATGTTAAATTAAATAATGCCGGGCACAAAATAAACATTATAACAATTTACATGAAAAATAATTCGGCCATTTACAATATTATATTCCACTTAGATTTAATTATCACTAAAAGAATAAAGTTATATTTAGAGAAACGTTTAGTTAGAACGTAAAGTCACTTTTTCGTAAAAATGTTATATCGAGATAATTTGTATCTTATACATATATTATTACATAAATGAATTATTGCAAAAAAGAAATGTTCTGGTACAAGGAAAGTTTAACATTATTATGTTATTTTCATATATTTTTTACTATGATATGTGTCAAGGTGAAATAGAAGAAGAAGACACATTTCAAACTTCAAACAATCCTATGTATATTTAAATAGTTGTATTGTTATTAGTGTGCTTTACAGTTACTGAAAAGCATTGTGCAATAATTTAGTCTACATATTAGCGGAAAATTTGCACTTTAACTACTAATTGTAAATTAATAATTTAGAGAATGATTGTTGAAGGTGTACGATATGTTATGGATTTTCGATGAACCTGAAATATGGGATCTAAATATGGAAATGAAATTAGTCATACAAATATTAAAATTCTTCTCTTTTACATTTAATCTAAAAATCTCAATTTTTGTTAAATTTCACATGTTCAAAAAGAATTATTTTAAAAAGGTTAAGATAATTTGAAGATATTATATTTTATGCTCGTAAAACTATTTGAATTAATACATTTTAAGTTAATATTGCGCATTAAACATAATACTGTAATGTATAATAATACTAATATATTATTGCATATATATATGTGTGTGTGTGTGTGTGTGTGTGTGTGTGTGTGTGTGTGTGTGCGTGCGTGCGTGCGTGCGTGCGTGCGTGCGTGCGTGCGTGCGTGCGTGCGTGTGTGTGCGTGTGCGTGTGCGTGTGTGTGTGTGTGTGTATTCTCTGCAGGAATACAAACAAAAAAAATACATAAACTTATTTTTGAGATTTTAACATTAGAATTATCATTAAAATAAAAATAATAAAATCCAATTGATAATCTAAATTGATAAAGATTTGATAAATTTTGTCGATATACAGTAAAATACTAAAGAACACGGTAAATGGAACGCGCGGTGGTTTGTTTTTACTGTGGTAGAGCTTTGCTGAGCAGTTGCGCGGAAACTTATTTTATATAACGTGGGACATTTGTGCTGGTCAGGTGCTTAGGTAACGAATAACTGTCATGAGGTCGATAGTTGTGCGGCTTACCCTACATATCTCAACTGTCATGTTTTAATCAACCAATCAATATATTCTCAAGCTAGTTCTCACGACTTTAAAGTCGCGGAAGTCACCTGGAACGTTATGAACTATCCACTGTCCTGTTTGACACGTGTTGCATGTGTAGGCTGATACGACAGCACGTTTTAGGAATGCACTTAGCTCGCGAATAATTTCATGCTCGATCTTGCAATACTGTTTGCAATACGAACAATTGTATATAATACAACATGATGTTAAAACTTTAACCCTGAACGTTAATCTTGAAATTATCTAACGTAAAATTTGTATTAATTCACAAATTTACACATTTTTTGTTGAATATGTTGATTAAATTAATTTAATTAAAAACAAAATTGAAAGGAAAAGTATTAAATTAAGAACAAAAATGTTGCAGAATCTTAGAATTTGAAAAATTAAAACACGGAGAGGAAAGTAAGAAGAGGCAGAAAAGGGAAGAAGCAGATGGGAGAGGAGGGGAGAGAGGGAAATTTGCATTAAAAGTTTAATTACTTTAAAAGTTTAATGCTTACAAAACATATTTGGTGACATTTTGTTACGAAAAATTGCATCACAAACATTTTTCTATAATCTTGAATCATTCTTGAATTTGTGTACATGAAAGTACACAAATGTTTACATTTATATAAATATTGTGTAATTTTACTTACGATATTTCACACACATGTTTATAAATCAAGTTCTTTGAACTATTTTATAATATCTTATAATCAGACATTTATAATTTAAAAACTACTTTTTAGAATATGAACGTTACCATTTCAATTTTTTTTTACTACAGAATTTTTAAAATTTTTTAAGCGCTATATAATTTTGAACCTATGTAGTATGTGTATATGGTAAATATATGTATGTTATTATAATTTGGAATATATATGTATCACTCGGACCGTATTAATGAATGCTGCAGAGGCACTATTTCTGCTTGAATAATTATTAAAATAATGTATATATAATACCTATCTTAATAAAATTGAATTGAAATCATGCAAATAATCTCGTTGCTTGATCTTAGCTTAGCTTAGGTCTCAAGCATGGATTAACCAGAGGAATAGGTAAAGTTATTTATTATTACTGTTTTAATGTAACGATAACTTTTCGATTCAGTGTCATACTTCCTATACTTCCATCCAGTTGTTTTCTTCAACCGTTAGACTATCTGTTCGAAAGTTTTGTTACACACGTGTAGCGAGTGATGGTAAAGACACTTTGCGTAAAGGGAAATGCGACAGTTGATTTATTATGTACAACGTGAGTCATACTTTGATCGATACCTGCTCTGCCAGTACATTCCAGTTGTTATATTGCAGCAACCTTAGTCTTTTCAACTATGTAATGCTGCTAAGTTATTTCAATTCGATATTACTTGGCTAACTTTGTCATATGAGCGCGATCAGAAATTATATGTTTTTCATAAATTTTATCCAAACATTTAAAAAATTGAAATATCCGCGCAAATCAAATTTTTTATGATTCTCTGATTGATTATTAAATTCTCCATAATTTAACACAGATTTAAATACAGATTCTGCAGAGATAATATCAGAACATAATGCAATCGAGGTGAATCTTATATCTTGCGACTTGATGTTTTTTCAACTAGAGCGTACATTACATGAATAATTTTGTCCTCTTGTATTTAAAATTTAATGATTTTATTTATTAATTATGATTTGATTAATATAAATATTAATTATTGTGATTAACTCAATTTATTAATTGCAGATGATTTGAAATTGCAAGCATATTAAGATGTACTCCGAATTAATAAATATTATTCGATTTATAGATTTTAAACCTTTAATTAGTAAAGAGTATTATAAAAAAGAGTATTATAAAGTTATAAAATTGATACATAAATTTTTAATTTTGTTTACAGTGTAGAAAAAGCAAAATTTATCTACGTGTGAAAAAATATTTTGAAATGTAATTTTATACAGTAGAAATACAGTATAAATGAGGAAAACATAATAATATTGTGCTTATGAAGATAAGTATGCTGACGTCGATACGACATCGAATTGAAAATCTGCATTTCTCACTGGATACTCGTCAGATTTTAGAATATTTATTAATTTCCTCCCTTATTATAGAGGTAAATTGACGTAATTTTTTAAGTTTTTTATTTTAATCCAATGAAATGTTAGATTAAAGTAAAAACACATTTGACGCACATATGTATACACACATTTATATCATATATAACTGAAAAATTAGGTATTTAAAAAAAATATATATATATACGATTCACATATATGCTATATACATATTTGTTTTTCTAATATTTACTTACATTATTAATGTATTACAGTTTTATTAATTTATATCTGAATTAATTATTTGAATATGCGAATTGATCTAATTCAAATAATTTAATTTTAGAATAGGTATCTGCAATTCAATTGTAACAAAAAAATTTCTTGAATAATATGTTTTATTTTCTCGAGTGTTATGTAGAATCACGACATTTACTTCAACCATTAATTGCATTCTGCGAGATACTTTAGTATTCTATAATTATTGCGATTTTATCTTTCCTGATCATGTATAATAGCATTGTACATACCATTAGAGTATAGTTCAATGTTGATAATCTTACCTCACATATCTAGCAGCTGACGGTGCTGTTATCGGTAAACTTCAATATATTTAAACGCCACATCCATGTGTGCAAGATTCTCACCCTAAATTTTATCATGTCACGCGAGTCCCGTATCTTTGATGGCGGTTTAAAGAATACGTCTCAATGTACCACGGAGTGCAGTACGTGAGTAGCGAAGCAAACAGAAGCTACGTGTTTCGAATGTAAATGTATCTTTTCAAATAATGATGAAGATAATATGATGCTGTTCATTTAAATTATGAACTTATATAATCGTATTTACATGTTTTCAAATGAAAAGCAAAACGAACGCATATCTACATATTTATGAAATTGATCGATTGTATATTTGCCAGAGTTATCACTTTTCTGGAAGTACCTTTAACATACAATATCTTGAGTACTGTCTTATTTTATACAACTATATAAAATAGTTTTAAATATTATATGGAGAATCACTTTTTAATCAGAATTAAATTGAATAGTCAAAATTATAATTTGAAATAAATTTTTATTATATAATTATCTAATATATTAGAGGAAAACGCCTAGATCTATAGAAGTTTTTAAAAAAATTTTTTCACATAGAGTTTCCCAACTACGTTAAAAAGTTTGGTTTCTAACTACATCGATTCGATCTCTCTACTCTACTTGATAGTCGAACGACACGTAGTGCGAGGCTAATATACCGCGCACCGCGAAACCGGGAGTTACGCGTGCGGCTCCTTAAAATTCAACTGAAAAGTCTCTGCAAAGCTATATGCAAGATTTTCCTTCTAACTTTGGCAGTGACACACGATGCATCTCCGATAAGAATCCCCCGTATCCGTTTGCTTGTGTATGCCTTTAGCGGAGTGTAGCGGAGCTTGAAAATTCGATGGGGACACAGATGAGGAATGGACTCTGACAACTTGATGCTGTATTTTCACGATTTTCCTCGAGAACTTTTTATGCGCGTATACATGTATCAAAAGCGAATATTCTCGATTCTACTTGAATGCGAATATACTTGACGAAAACTTTTCTCATGTCAAACGTTTCATTTTGATAATATGAATACAATACGAATATTCCACATATTTCAAAAGTGTATGTAAAAACATTTTAATTTAAGCTTTATTTACGCTCTCACACATAATAACAGTATTAGGATTAATTAGTGTTTATATTCATTTGCGTTCAAATTAGGCCATATTATAATCTTGAAGCAAATGTTAGAAATTTACCAAAGTGTGTTATATTGTTAATTGTATAGATATTATTTAGCTATTATGAAGATTATTACGATAGATTGCAACTGATGTAAGTTATTTTCAATTTCCTCGTTTTTTCTCGGTGATTTATGATTAATTACATTTTAAGTCTAAATATTAATTTTTTATTGAGAATTATACATATTGCTATTTCTCGCTTTTATTGCTAATAGCAATTAGGGATAAATTTGAGAAAAGAATTACAGAAAGATATATATTAAGTGATCGAAGAGCTGATAAAGATAAACTATAAATACTTATTTGAGCACTTAAGTCCTCTCCCTTCACCCTCCTTCCTGCTTCGTATCGTTATTATTAAAACTCGTTGTGTTATAAGACATTATCTAGCCAAGGGAGAAAAAGTCATCTGTTCGCGACTTGTCAATGCGACTTGTCAACTATGAACTACGCTGGAAGTTAATGCAATTTTCGCACGGGGCGTAACATTGGCTGATTCTTTCGAACTCGGAATCCTCGGTGAACTTTTGTCCCACTGTAACTTCGTCTATAACACGTGATGGATATCCGATAAAAATTCCTAGCCGCCCATTCTCAGTAATACGCTTCATCGCACGCACGTGTGAGACTTTTCTCTTTTTAACTGGAGAATAACTCGCGGAACATATGACAACAGATGAGAAATGTTCCCGCGAGATCGAGCAATGACAACGCCTCTTCCGTGACCTCTACACCAAGTTTTTATTGCATGCACATGCGTGAGACAGTTTTAGGGTGTGAGTATTCCCCGACGTATACTCACACTTCACAGATCAGACCGAAACTTAGTGCAGGAAACGTGTGCGGAACCACGTGTATGGAGAAGGGTAGCGGTGATGAGGAGATCCTTAAAGGGGATAGGGTATAGTTGCCAAGATGCTAGTAAAGAAGTCGACATTGTGATTTCAAACTCACTCGTCAACAGAAGTCGATCGATTCAATTTAACCTCGCGCTGTAACGATCTAACAGATGATATAACTAATTGTAATTCATCACAGTTTATTACAGTTTTCTTGGGTTTTCCTCTTTTAATATCTTCCGAGTGAACAAAATATAATAGAAATTACGTAGGTAATATTTTTGAAATGATGTTAATTGCACAAGTGCATGGTACTTGCGCGTGTTCGTGTCATCGATTGGACTTTGCAACGTTAGATTTTATTATAAGTTTTTATTTAAAAGGCGTTTTTATTTTTATCAATTGTCTATATCATAATTTATTTCAAAGTATAAACGATTGATGTAAAAACACACAGAGTTAAATATTTATGTATGAAGAAACTTCAAATTTCTGTAAGAAATAAAATTTGACTGCATGTAATTTTAATTGCGGGACCTTTTGTTGGATGACGCAATATAAATGTAATATAAACATTCTTTTAAACTTGTCACTTTCATAAACGATACGACATATGTTAGATGAAAAAATTTTTTCCGTATCTTCCTTATATCGTTCATAGATATAAGGAAGATAAGACTCAAGCGTTAACGCGTGTGTCTGATAGAATTGGGGTGGAAGAACATTTTCAGCATTTTCAATTCTGAGAGCGTTTAGGCGTGATCAAGGTCAGCTTTGTGCCATAAACGTCAGTTATTGGAAAACACGCGAACACGTTACGCTTTACAGCAGATTTCTCTTGCTCTAAGCGAAATCGCTGATTCGGTTGCAGTCACGAAACACGAGTGCATTGCACGAATGCACCTACTCCCCGCTCTGAGTCCGTTGCCTGTATGCATTCCAGGTATTTTATACTTGCGACCATGATGTTAGCCTTTTTGCATTACGCGTGCATAAATCATTTTTAGAAAATACAATAAGTATGTGGAGATATGAAGTTTTGTGTTGGAAGCCTGACGAACGAATGTATAAGTCTTGTCTTCCACAAAAACAAAGAAAATTTTGTTAAAAATATCTGGCATTATCAAAGTCTATTATTTTTAATTGAAATTTGACTCTTTTTTTTGTAATATATTGTAATATACATGGATGAGATCGGAAGCCTATATAGAAAATCTATATGTATATTGAATATAATGCATATATGTTTAATATATGTATAGCTAGCCTATATACAATAGTATATTATTCACATGAGAAAAACATGTGTTTTATAATAATATTTATAATATTTATGAAATAAAGCTGATCTTCTAAATCTGACAAAATTTTTTATTTTTCTATTTTTATATTTTGTAATTCAATGACGCTTAAGATGCTTCTGAGAAAATTACATTTGAAAGTATATAAATCGAATTTTGGAACTTGAAATTTTTAGAATAATGTATTAATTATTTGACTTGCCTTTGTAAACAAACCAGATAATTGTTGTATTTAATGGGCTTTACAACAGTTAAATATTGATGCAGAAAAATCTTTTGTTTCCAATTAGGTTGGCAAGTAAATTACTCTCGTTCAAGCGAGCCGTATCTTTCCAGGGGCGATAACTGCAATTTCGTTGGTCTTGGATTCCGTTATCCTTTGTCTTGTAACAATTGATATTAATCTTATCAAAACATAGAGCTAATTCGATCAGTGTGTCACATATGAGTGATTATATTAATGGCAATCACACTTTGATAACAATATTGATAGTTGAATAATTGCATCTAGTGTTCTAACTGCTCACTTGTTGCTAGTGATTTATTGTTAGAGAGATGATTGCTTTACATTGTAATTAAATTTGCCAATATATCTATAATATTAATTTTTTTAAATACGCTATTATTGCATGTGTACCTCGTCATTTTTATTACAAATATGTGTTATATTTGTTTCGCTGAATTATGCTTGATGTAACTGTAGTTTTAATTTCAATTTCGAATTTGTAATAAATTTGCAAGCATTTTCTTTCTTGATAATACATTTGGTTATCTTGTGACTATTTTATGAAATTATTATGAGCGACATTTCATGTGATTATTAAGATGGTGCTTGTTGAGAGAAATTTTTAAAAGATTGTTAGGTGATTGTTTCAAGTGTTCTGAGGGGATTAATATCAGAAAGTATTCAGCATTGTCCGTTTGCAACGTGCGTTATACATATATAATACCTGCAGAGTTAATTATTATGTCGCGCTGAAAAGTTTCCTTATTTCTCTAGGAAGATAGAGAACATGTCATGCTATGACTATTCAATTGTACATAACTAAAAGTTGCTTTTTTCTATAACAAACAGATCAAGATGCTGTATTTTTTTAAAAGAAAATTAATACAATAAATTGAAGAGGCAAACTGTTATTTTTAATTCTTAATATTATATAATTTATTATATAATATTAAGAATTTCTTCTCGATTAAACTTATTTTTCTAATGAATAGGATGAATATATTATTATAAAATGTAATATTCCACTGGTTTAGTCTTACAGTAATTGTTCTGAATCTTGCAATTTCTTACGGAAATACCGTTTAAACGGCAATTTATAATACACGGGCAAGTTTTGAGAAGAGAGAGTTTTAAGAAAATCTGTATATGCCTCATGAGTAAAGTTTCTGCTTGGAAACTACTCGAGGTGTCGCATGATGATATTCTAAACTTAAAAGGCGATCGTTACTGAAGTTGTGATACTAAGAGAATCCTAAAAGAACTATATTACGGTAAATTTAGTGTTTTGCATCATATTGTCATAAAACTTGAACATTCTACTTTAGGAAAAGAAAGAGATATTACATTAAACTTGCTTTATTTTGAATACATTGTATTTATATGAATTATGTGTGTGTGTGTGTGTGTGTTTTCTTTTCTTATATAAATAAAAGCTCCTAGCATTTGATAGAGTTGAATTTGTATCTTTTCTAGATTTCTTACGACATCATATATATAGTTAAAGTTATGTAGTCATATTTAAATTGTGTCGTGAATTATGTAGGTGATGTTTTCTGGATAAGAAAGTGTTTAGTCACGTGTTTATTATTGTTATAATATACGATCGATATGTACCGTGTATCGTTAAAAATTTATAATTATTAAAATAAATACATAACGGGAATTGTATTATATAATTTAAAATATTGATGATTTTATTTTTTTTGAATATTTCTATTAAACTGCAGTATTTACATAGATTTACAATACGAGTAGATTTGTAATTCAAACTAACGTTATACGTGTAAACAACTGTGTCTTCAACTATCTGTATTATCTCTATTTGCAATCGCTGTTTACATACGTAATTTAACATTAGCCTCTTATTTTATAAGAGAATTCTATAAATTTCATAACATATGATTTGAACAAAAAGAAAAATAATATATGACATTAGAAGGACGCTCAAAAGTAATAAATATATGATAATAATATGAAATTCAAAAATTCATCAATTTCTGCGTGTCTCTTACTCCCTGTTTTATTAATTCTTGTTATTATTCAAAAAGAAAGATATAAATTTAGAAAAAAGTGAGAAATAATTTTATTATAATTTTATACAGTTTTTGAAACAATATTATTGTGCCGTATAATTACAAACTAGAAATAAAAACTAAAAAGGCAAATTAGAAATAAACATTTAAGTATTGGAGAGATTTTAAAACAGACAATTTACAAGTCTCTTTTCAAACGAGCATTGAGTCGCATATATATAATTCTGTTATGCTGCACTAACAATAAGAGCGCCAGTTTACAACTCCCCTAATATCCATTTGATAATCGGACATGTCACATATTTATCGCGGTGCAATATTTTAAAAAAGTCAGCACAATGCTGCATAGAATATTCTTTCTTCTATTCCGTATATCGCATCTTGCTAGATTTACACTGGCGCGTTCTATTCATTTATCACACCCTCCTTTATTTGCTCCGCTGCCTACTCCTACTATATCATAAATTTGCACTTCAAAGCGATACATAAAACATCTTTCTTCAGATTTGTTTTTACCCGTAACAAAAAAGAGTTCTATATAAATGTCTACGTATTTTAATTACATTCAACTTGCTAATATCGATTCGAACAGTGTAATTGTTCAGTTGCAATAATTCCTGAGATAAAAGGGAAATTTTATGTAATTTTACAAAATGTTTAATTTTTATGTATAAAATTTTCTGTTTTTGTGGATAAAAGTGGACATATTTGTACTAGTTGTATTTTTATACGTTGGAAACTCCAGAATACACACTTTTTAATTTAAAACTATAAAATTGTATAAAGACTG
>NW_012026914.1:0-1835 GCF_000956235.1 Wasmannia auropunctata | reverse complement strand
ATTGTATAATTTGCAGTCTTTATACAATTTTATAGTTTTAAATCAAAAAGTGTGTATTCTGGAGTTTCCAACGTATAAAAATACAACTAGTACAAATATGTCCACTTTTATCCACAAAAACAGAAAATTTTATACATAAAAATTAAACATTTTGTAAAATTACATAAAATTTCCCTTTTATCTCATATACATATATAATAAATTTTAAAATAAACTCTAATACAGTCATATACGCTGCTCAAAAAAATTATAGCATAGAAAAATTTTGCGCCAAAATTAGTCAACTTTGGCTGACGATAACTGCGCAATCAATCAGGCTTGAAATCTCTACTTTAAAGTACTATGGGTCGATTTTAAATTTAATGCATCCCTGCTACTGTAAACTTTTAAATCTGAGATCATGTTTGTCACACTGGAAATTGTAAAGTTTGATAGAATGCACGGATTTGTTAAAATTTTTCTTTAAAATCCTACGATGATTTTTCGCGGAGTTATCGTCAGCTAAAGTTGGCCAATTTTTGCCCAAAATTTTTCTATGCCACAATTTTTTTGAGCAGTGTATTACTTTACATTACATTTCTTATGGATATAAAATGCAAAATAACATTTATGTCAAACATATTTCTTAAATTGTTATATATTTTTTTATATATTTATTATATTGTGAAGAGATTTATATTTTATATTTATACATTTTCAATCTGCAATTACACAAGTGATGAAAAATATTTTCTGTTATATAATAAATTTATAATAAACTCTGAAACTACTGCATTTAAAAATGGATTGTGTGAGTCTGGATATAAAAGTCCGAAAACACGTCAATGTCCGATCCGTTTGTCGATTCATCGTTGACACAGTCACATTTTTGCATATATTCGCAATATACCATACTCTTCGCTATTTGTCCAAACGAATTACTATGAAATAGTTGTGCGAAATCGTATGCCGTCGTTAATCGATACGAAAATTCGATATTCTTTCTTTCGAATACGAAATACGCATCTCATGTATTCGAGATGTACGTTTATAAATTTCATTTATATTTCAAGACGTTGAATATGTAGTCACGTGCATGTGCACGTTTATACTGTAATCACTGATATACGCAGGAATGTTGGCTTAACTTTTTATACTATAATAAGAAATTTATTTTATTAAGATAAACATGTTTTTAAATATTTGTTAAAAATTTTTATTTCATTTATATTGTGTAATTACTTTCGAAATTTGCATATTTCTGCGAAATTTGCATTCCACTTCGCGACTCATTATGTCTTTCAACTTTCTACTTGTCTTTAATACGTATTAATTATTTGATTTAGCTATTAAAGCTATTTTATTAATTAAAAAGAAAATAAAAACAAATATATTATTAATTTAATTGAAATAATATACTATCACATAAATAATTATAATTTGAGAGATAAATGCTTGTAAACAATATTGATATAAAAATTTATTAATTGCTAACTCATTACGTTTGTATAAATTAAAGATCTTAAAAAAAATCTATTTATCTTAACGAAATATATATGATAAACGGTCAGAATCTTGCGAAAAATGTATTTTGTGTATATTAAGCGGCGATACACCTTTATGCAACCGCGATATCTATACATGTGTATGGATATTAATAAGATTGTTTATGTATGTGGAACAAATTTGCATATAAATATTTTTACTGATTGATTTTTTATGCTACCGCTTGGAAAAGCATAATATATAATAATGTCGGTATGATGTAAAGCACAAAATGTTGGTTCAAAGCAAAGAGATTTTTAAATCTCGTATGAAAGAGAGAGAGAGAGAGAGAGAGAGAGAGAGAGGGAGAG
>NW_012026913.1:459732-460612 GCF_000956235.1 Wasmannia auropunctata | reverse complement strand
AATCTACTTTCTTCCAGCGTGATCGCCCCCCAACGACTAGTAAAATAGAAGCTATAGATCGGTATATTGATGGATTTGCGCCTAGTGGAGCCTTCAATCAAATTAAACTCCCATCTAATACAGGATTTAGTTCTTCCTTTGATGTGCCCTTCACTGTATTCGAACTTAACGAAATCATTCTCAATCTGAATCCGGACAGTAGCCCGGGTCCAGATCTGATTAATAACCGTATTCTTAAGATGTTACCCCCGCTTGCTGTCGAAAAATTGCTATTAATATTTAATCAAATATTAACTGACGGTTCATTTCCAGATATGTGGAGCCAATGCGATATTGTACTTATTCCTAAGGCATATAAGAAGGATTTTAGACCAATTACTCTGGCATCGTGTGTGCTTAAATTACTGGAAAAACTAATAAAACCAAGACTAGAAAGATACGTAGAAATGGATTACCTACTACGGAACTCACAATATGGCTTCCGCAAGGAAAGATCCTGTAATGACTGCTTGGCTGTTATTAATTTAAACGTATATAAGGCATTTTCTGGTAGGAGCTATGTGGGAGGATTGTTCGTAGATATCAAATCCGCTTATGATAATGTTGACCCCAAAAGACTATTCGACTTAATTGACACATTCAAAATTCCAATAGGTTATAAATGGTTTGTAAGAAACCTCATTAGTCCTAGAAATGCAAACTTTTTTGAATCCGGGTTATTTTTTGGTTCCAGATGTTTGAGAAAGGGTCTCCCCCAGGGTGTAGTCTCGAGCACCTTATTATTCAATCTGTATGTAAAAGATATTTTATACTATATCCCCCCATAATTGCCAGACTATCCAATTCGCAGATGATATAGCAATCTTATGCCAAGATCCAA
>NW_012026913.1:447383-448052 GCF_000956235.1 Wasmannia auropunctata | reverse complement strand
TAAACAATGGAAACAAAACATTTTTGGAATCTTCATTTTTTTCTCGTAAACTAGAACATTTTTCGCGTATTTTGAAAAAAAAGCAGTTAGCTAGCATTATTAGTAACAGAGCTATGAATTTTTGAAAAATAAAGTACTCTAATTTTTAATTGTTTATATCTCGATTAATTTTGCAATAAGAAAAAAATCCTTTGGCATAAAATTCTTTCTCCCAAAGTACTATCTTTGTGCAAAATTAAAAAAATTTCTGAAAGATGACTGATCCGCTTCACGTGGAATAGCCCATATATATACAGGGTGGACCATTTTAATCCATCCAGTCGAATATCTCGAAAAATAAGTACACTAGGAAAAAATGTTTTAGACAAAAGTTGTAGGGCTTCGAGGGGGACATAAGATGATAACATTGGTTTGACCTTGAGTGGCGTCGTCAAGGTCAGGACAAGGTCACTTTAAATTTTTTTAAAAATTCCATTTAAAAAATTCAAAGTGACCTTGTCTGACCTTGACGACGCCACTCAGGGTTAAACCAATGTTATCATCTTATGTCCTCCTCGAAGCCCTACAACTTTTGTCTGAAACATTTTTTCCTAGTGTGCTTATTTTTCGAGATATTCGACTGGATGGATTAAAATAGTCCACCCTGTATATACCTGTCTCTTATACACA
>NW_012026913.1:446641-447333 GCF_000956235.1 Wasmannia auropunctata | reverse complement strand
CATAAATGCATATTGTGCAAATTGAATATCCCTTCTTGCGTAAATAGCGATTCATCGCTAAATATCACTCGAGATGGGTACTCTGGATCTCGATCTACCCTTTTTAAAAAGTTTTGACAAAATGTTCTTCTGAGAGGATAATTTTCTGGTCGTAACTGTTGCATACGAGTACAATGAAAAGCATGCAACTTTTCTTCTCGTAATATCCTGTGTACAGTTGAACGCGATAATCCGAGTTCTCGAGCAACAATCCGAATACTCGTTTCAGGCTTTTGCTCAAAGGCTGCAATAACTTCTTCCGTATTTCGCAAATTTCTTGCGACTCGATCTCTTCCAACGTCATGTCTATTTGGAAGGACACTGCCGGTCTCGTACAATTTTTGAGCCGCTTGGAGTATTACAGGAGCCGACGGATGTCTTGCACGGTTCGGATATAATTCCGCGTATCGCATTGCAGCAGGATAATGTTGTCCATGGCACTCACCGAGTACCATTAGCATATCGTAATACTCTTCATTTGTGTAAGCCATATCGATTTCTGATGATCAGATCTTAATCTCTCGCCCTAAAAAGGACGGTTTTTCTTTTGTCGCTCTAAAAAGAGCGGATCTTCTGAGAATCTTCCGCTTCTTGTAATCTCTCGCCTCCGAAAATCTTCCGCTTTAAGAAGTCGTGTCTCTACCGCCCCCCCC
>NW_012026913.1:445753-446591 GCF_000956235.1 Wasmannia auropunctata | reverse complement strand
TATGGCCTAGTTTACACCGTTAAATTAATTGATACGAGTATCAGGTTGGCGCGAACTAAGTACTTGATACGTCATTGTTTACACCAATTTATTTCGAAATAAGTTAAGATAGGTTTTTAGATTTTTCATTTCACAAAATTTCTAATTCTAATTTTAATCTTAAAGCAACTTTAACCTAATACAGCCGTGACGTATTT
Organism: Wasmannia auropunctata; assembly: GCF_000956235.1. NCBI lineage: Eukaryota > Metazoa > Arthropoda > Insecta > Hymenoptera > Formicidae > Wasmannia > Wasmannia auropunctata. Next base: position 446,394 of record NW_012026913.1, on the reverse strand, counting down.
AATCCGATTGAAAACAAACTAAGTATTTACAGTGCGTCAGAATCTTTTGATACGCGTACTATTTTGGTATTTGATACAAACAAATTTATTTCTAATTAGGTTTACAATACTCATGGTATGCGAACAAGAGAGACTTATTACATTTATCCTTCCTATCATTACGAATCGAAAGATCTAGCTTACTATATTTATCCTTCTGATCATTACGAATCGAAAGATCTAGCGCTGGGGATTATAGGATACTAATAATTGACGGATAGTATTTTCGGACTCTGAATTCATTAATAATATATACATATATATATATATATATATTTGTTTGTTCTTATATTAAAAAGTAAAGAAACGGACGCGAACATATGAGCGAGTCTGAGATATTAAACATTCTCTTAATTATTCGTTTAACATTTTCATAATTTTCTTAATCGTTACTTATTTGTACGGATGCATACGAGGTTACATTTATTCCTCGGTGAACTCCTCCAGCGTAGCGGTGGAAGGGGGGAAGAAATTATAGAAGAAGAGTACGGGTATCAAATAGGGGAAGGGGGAGCTGTGCATATAGACAGGGATACTATCGGTGGGATCCAGGAAACTAACCGTGGTGCGGAGTTCTTCCAGGCAAAAGCTATCTGGACCTA
>NW_012026913.1:445242-445733 GCF_000956235.1 Wasmannia auropunctata | reverse complement strand
CAAATGTCGGTATTCAGCATCCTCTTAATAATTTTGATTCTCTGGAATAGCGAATGAAGTCTCCTAATGGATTAATAACAGAAAGTCTCACAAAAAATTAAATATTAAAAAACCCTTAGGTGGTCTTGACCCTTGAGGAGGTCGAGACAATGGACTGACAATAACCAAAAAAAAATGAAACGGTCTTTTTAATCAATCAAAGACAAGGAGGTTAAGAGGATGCTGAATACCGACATTTGCATTCTAAGTAATAACTCCGAAACGACTAAACGGATTTGAAAACGCTTTTACAGGATTGAAATTGAGATAAAATGTAAACGCGCGAATTATAAATTTGTAGTTAAAATGAAAAAATATTAAAAAATTACCTTTTTCCGCATCGTAGAGCAATCTTAACCTCTCACCTGACGTAAATATTTCATTGATACAAAAGTTCTGTAGCTCATATGTAACAAAAAAAATATTCGCGCGAATCGGAATACTTGCACGAA
>NW_012026913.1:439778-445192 GCF_000956235.1 Wasmannia auropunctata | reverse complement strand
GTTCAGACGTGTGCTCTTCCGATTATATCTAAAATTGTTAAATATAATTAATGTTTTATTCAGAAGCTCAAATCGTAAATTGTACTTTTAATTTGTATTAATACTTATTTACATAAAAAATACATAAAAATTTCGAAATCGTAATATATTTAAAAAAAAAAGAACATTTTGTTAATTAGAGAAAAATATTTTTCTCAGTTCTGTAAATTTATCCAAGACTGCATTATATAAAAAAAGAGCCGATGTAAAATTAATATCCCAAACAGCACAACATCCAAAAGACGTCCTTTACGTCCTAGAGACTTTTTTTTAGATATGTGTTTTAGGACGTTTTGTGGAGGTATGTGATTTCTCACAGACCTGTATCGAAAAAACATTTGGAGCTTTGGTTTTATGTATTTCACTTTTCTCACTCAATTCCATTATCTTACTTGAATCTTTTTGCGATAGATTTCGAAATTCTTTAGTATTCGTGATTTCTGTTAAATGAAACTTAATAAAAGCTGCCGAATGTGTTTCTAAAAATTTTGCATTAGACGAAAACGCAAATCGTATAAGTTCCACAGCATTTCTAATCGTAATACAATGTAGCAAATAATGTTCACACATTACTTTTAAAGCTGATACATCATACTTATTGGCTATTGTTAACAATTTTTTAAGCATGTCATAATTAACTTGTATTTCTTTTATTGAACCAGTTAAAATAAATAACAAAAGGTATTTAAAAGCTTGTACCTCATTATTTCTCATTAATTCATTTGTCAATTCTATTTCGTCTTCTTTGTATGTAAGACAGATATTCTTAAAGTAGTTACTGTTGGTAGCATACAACATTGTTTTTGGTATAACAAATTGTTCTCCACTTATTATAAATTTGATTGGGTTCTTATTCTCAGGTTCAAACTGGTTAAGTGTTGAGTCTTCAGATTTTACATCTTTTGAATATATTGTTGAGAATGGTAGCAAATTCATATGCATAGATTTACTTATTACTCTTTGACAAATTTCAAACTTGCAGTGTATTTCTAACGCTGTGATGAACTCGTTATAGTTAAGGTTCGAAATTTCTATTAATAATGTCATATCCTTCATATGACCCGAAATCGATTTTGATAAATCGCTATTATAATTGACATTTTTTACAGTAGTAGTACATGAACCGATAAATGCTGTATTAGTACGTATGTAAAGTTGGATCGCCTTTACAAATTTAGATTTAGCATAGCATTCGCTTTCTAGTATAGCATTCGCTTGAATCATGTTTTCACCGTTTTCTGGAAATCGTGGAGAACGTAATATATTTGTAGCTTGAAAAACTAGCCTAAATTTATCGATTTTCCATGAATGCTCAAATGTAATTGATTCTATCTGTGTGCTAGAATAGCTCTTGGTATACGAAGATAAGAATGATGATGCCTGCTTCTTTTCTGAAGACATCTCATTGTCAGCAAAAATATTCTCAACTTGTCTTTTGTCAGAAATCTGGAAATAAGCAACTTACTTACGAATAATGAAAATAATAAAGATCTAATTGTCCGAAAAATCTCTACATCTTTTTTAGTAAAATATATTGAATTTATTTATAATTTTATATATTGTACATTTTGATGTATCTTAATACATATTTTATATTAAGTGAAATTCTTCAAATGCTTTGATATTATACGATATATTAAACAAAGTTATATATCTTGAATTCTGACAAATAGTGAATAAGATGCAGTAGACATTTTACAGTAATAATTTTTAATTGCATTCAAATTACATATGCTAGTAAAAATTAAATTTGATACACCTGGATGTATGTATGAATTTTCTTCGTTATATATGCCTCAAAATATATCGAATTGGCACAAATGCATTGATTCGTTTATACAAAATCCCATGTACTTTCTAACGTTCTAATAACGTATATTCACAAAATTGAGAAAAGATATTAAGAACTTACTTCTTTCCCTTCCATTATATATGTTTCGTTTTTTGTTAGTATCTTGAGAAAAATTTCAAATTCTTTTGAAGAGCTGCGCTGATATTCCACACTCTGTCGAGATAATGATAATATTAGACTAATGCGTGTACAGAATACAAATATTGCATGGAAACCAATGGAATACGTACATCCTTTGTTAACTAGCTGTTATTTATGAAATAATATATTACCTATATGTGAATACAACGATGTCCTCCAACAATGGCAGACAATGCGAATATTGCGAATTCAGCGAATTGCGAAGTAACTGATTACTGATGCAAGAAATGAGGATGCTCACACCTCACACCCCTCACTTCTTCTTTTCTTTATAAGACCTACACCCAGACGGATATGATACGGCCCAATTTCAAACGGCACGATGAGATTTTAAATCGTAGTGAGATACTATACTATACCGCGAAAATTCTAGAAGATTTCAGAATCCCTCGGCCACGGACGTCCAACTCAGCCTGTGGTTCGCGGTCGAATCCTCATTCCTCACATCCCTCACGGTCTCTACCGTGGAAAGAAACAAGGTGAAACATTGCGCATAAAGGCAGTATGGAGGTGGTATGGCTTAAAATTTCGGCCAATCAGTTGTTCCTCACTACATCTTGGGGAAAAGGTTCATTGCCAGTTTATTGCTCCCCACTACTTTTGAACGATTGCGCATCCACCGGAATGGTTCACCTTGTTTCTTTCCACCATGGTCTTTACGAAAAAGAATGCAACCACGCGATCACGTGTCATGCGACCCCATCAAAAAGGAAGTGGAAGGAATATTCAGGATTCAGGACCATAGCACACAAAAGAACTTAAGCAGTAGGACGTAGGTAATAAAAAAATTAAAATGTTGGATTTGCTACTGCTTACGTTTTACCTATAGCCTTCATTCTCGATTGTGATTGGTCGATTTGCTTAAGTTTTTTTTGTGTGCCATGGCTCACACAGTTCATACTTCACACAAAGACAAGCCATCTTTATGTGCGTCAAAGTGTGCGCAACGCCGATATGAGCACGGTTAATTTTTTAGCATCCCTTTGACTTCCTTTTCGACAGGCCTGCGTCCGCACTTCTGACTCTTTTATAGAATGCATTTTTTCCTGCTACATTTCTTATAAACAAGATTCAATAAAAAAAGAACTTTTGAAGTGTTTAGTGATGATTAATATGGATTATACATGTAGATGTATAAATCAGAATAATAAAGAAACTGGTAGAAAAATAAATAAAAAAATATAATTGTATTCACATTTTTTTATCTACATAAATTAAAATATAATTATAAATTCGGTTTTACTTCAATGCATTTTATTGGCGTACAAATTAAGCACAACTATTATAGAAAAACAACTAAATGCGATAGACATTAGAAAAACAAAAATCAATTTTTAATTCATCAAAACATTTCGATCTCTCGTAAAATAAGACAGTTGCTAAAAATCCTGACATTGTGTGTTCACAAGATGATCTAAAGAACAACTGCAATTTTTTCGTTCGATATACTACTAATAAAAATAAATAAAACATTTTTATATTAGTTTGTAAAGATACTTTTTTTACTTTCATTCATTTTCGATCATCTTGTAAACTTTGAGAAAATTATATCTAAAATTGTTAAATATAATTAATAAGTTTCATTCATAGAAGCTCAAATTAATAATAAATAAATTGTACTTTTAATTTGTATTTTTGTACTATTAATACTTATTTGCATATAAAAATTCTTACACAAAAATAAAAAATTATTTATATAAAAATTAAAAATTCTTCCATATAAAAATTTCAAAATTGTAATACATTTGTAGAAAGAAAAAAAAACATGTTTTCATAATTAAATAAATACTTTTGTTATCTTCTCTTAATTTATACCCAAGACTGTAATATTATGTGAACCAAATATTAGCCGATATAAAATTAATATTTGTTAGGCCGATGTTGAAAAAAACTGTGGAGTTTTGGTTTTACGTATTTCACTTTTCTCAATAAATTCCATTATCTTATTTGAATCTTTTTGCGGTAGATTTCGAAATTCTTTAGTATTCACGATTTCAGTTAAATGAAACTTAATGAAAGTTGCCGAATGTGTTTCTAAAAATTTTGCATTAGACGAAAACGCAAGTTGCAAAAGTTCCACGGCATTTTTAATCGTAATACAGCGTAGCAAATAACGTTCACATGTTAATTTTAAACTAGATACATCATACTTATTAGATGCCGCAAGTAATTTTTTAAGCGCGTAATAATCATATGATTCTATTGATTTTGAGCCATTTATAATAAATAATAAAATCTTAAAATTTTGTATTTCATCATGCGTTATTAATTCATTCGCCATATCCTTTTCTTTTCCGTTAAGTGTAAGACAGAGATTCGTAAAGTAGCTACTATTGGTAGCGCACAATAATTTTTTTGATGCAACATATTGTTCGTTTCCTATAATAAATTTAATTGTTTCCTCATTCTTAGACTGAAACTTGCCAGGAGTTAAGTCTTCTGTGCTAGTTGGTAAATTCATATGTATAGTGCTGCTTATTGGTTGAAAAATTTCAAACTTGCAATGTACTTTTAATGTATTATGATAATTAAATTTATAACTTGGGATTTCAATTAATAACGTCATGTCTGATATACGACTCGAAATCGATTTTGTTGATAAAACTGTTTCAGACAGACTACAAGACATTACAGTAGTGGTACATGAGCCAATAAATGCTGTATCAGTGCGTATATAAAATTGTATTGTATTCAATCGCTCGTCAGCTTTACGTAAAATATTTATTTGAATCATATATCGACCTTTTTCTGGAAACGGAGGAGAATATAATGTATTGACGATCGCAAAGTAACGCTTAAATTGATCAATTTTCCATGTATAATTACACGTAGTCAACTCAATTCGTGTTTTAGAAAAGCTCTTGCTGTAGGAAGGTAAAACTGGTGAAGATACCGTCTGTTCCTTTCCTGAAGGCATCTCAATAGAGATATTCTCAACTTCCTTTTTGTCAGAAATCTAGAAATAATCAAATTACTTATGTATTGAACTTTAAACAAATGTCTCAACATCTAATAACATGTATACAGGATGTTATGTCATTTTAATTTCCTTCGACAAATATGTTGAAAAATATGCATGAAAGATGCAGGATAACATTTCAACAAAAATTATTATAGGAAAAAAAAGGGAAACAAGTAAAAGGGGAACAAGTAATGGTATAAAATCAATTTTTGAAAAAAAAAACAAATTTTCATATAAAGATCATCGCCATTGTTTTAAATAAATTTGTACGATTTTTTTATATAATATAAATCTTACTGCGGTCTGTAAATTTTCATCAGATTAAAAAAGATATTTACAATTTTATACGCTATGCATTTTAATGTATATGTGCAGTTTGATGTTTTATATAAATATGATTTTCTAAATGTTTTTCGTATG
>NW_012026913.1:390520-439758 GCF_000956235.1 Wasmannia auropunctata | reverse complement strand
AAATGTCACAAATGCATTGATTCGTTTACACAAATTAAATCTTATGTACTTTTCAACGTTCTAATAACGTATGTGTACCTACATTCAACAAAATTGAGAAAAGATATCAAGTACGATAAGAACTTACTTCTTTCTCTTCCATTATACGTGGTTATTTTTTGCAAAATATCTTGATTGATTTAGAATCCAAGATTTCAAGTTCTTTTAAAGATATGCTTTGCCGACATTCCACACTGTTCAGATAATAATATTAGAATATTTCGTCTACAGATACGTGGAAACGAATGTCCTTTACTGTTTGCGAAAAGGTATGATGTAGGTATGAAAACAATCCAACAATGCGTGCTAGAGATGATACGCAGCTCGCGCCCTCACATGGCCCCGGTGAAAAAGAAACCCACACTAATTAAAGAAACTAAGAGAAACACGTGACACACTGACATTTCACACCACGTCTATGTGCGCTCAGCCACTATGAACATTAAAGTGCATTTAGTGGATTCAATAATTGAGTGAATGCTTGCTGTTATTAGTGTTTTTTTTCTAGATCTAAAGATCTGTCATCTGATTGAATGACCTAAGAGAATATAATAGCAGCGAAATAGCGAATGCTTATTAACTGTTAGTCCGCTGAATCACCGATGAGATACTCGTCGACGTTTCAGATAAAGTTAGGTTAATTTTTTTAATATCATGACTATGCCCTGATTGTCCTGATAGTTTATAATTCGTGATAGTGCGTTTCCATCTGTTTCAATCAGAAAAAACAACTTGAAAAACTTGCGTAGCACCGCACGAAATTTTTACACAAATGCGTTTATTATAACACATAATCTAAGAATATTCTTGAAAAGATCGACTAAAGGTATTTTTACATTTTATTTTTGTTATTTTCTATAATAATTTAATAATTATTTATTTAACCACCGCGATTAGTAATTATTTAATTGTCACTAGAAAATACAAGAGTTTATACTGCCGATTAACAGCTCTCCAGCTGAGTACAGATGTGTAGTGATAGAGTTTATTCAGACAAATTTGCATAATTGCATAATCATATGAAGAAAGAAAATGATTCAATCGCGTTTCTATTATGAGAACAAATGTAAAATGTGATTGGATAATTTTCTTTGTGTATATGATTATTCAGCTATGCAAGTTTGTTGTCAAAATAGGTCCTTATAAGCCTTTACTAATATTATGTTGAGGATTGTGCAGCAATTGGAACACAACTTGTGACGCCGTATGCATAAGTGTAGTGATTTTACAATTGGAAAACATCCGTGCCGACCGTGCCTATACTCAGCATCTACATTCTACATAGATGTGGCTTTTCCTTTTATAATGGTATGAATATCCTTTTCAATTTCTTTTTAGTGGGGTGGCATTGCATTTCTAGCAATACTAATTGTAAAAATAACTAACATACAAATGCAAATGGCTATCTATGGTTTTTTTTGTCACAAAACATTTAGAGATGTATCTTTATTTTCTTTTGTTCATCCGTAAATTAATACTCTAGATTTTAGATGTGTTTCAAAAAATGTATAGACAATAATAATCTATTAAAATCTATAATATATGTAATAGGAATTATTTTCATAAAAATTTTCAGTAGTGCTAATACATTTTGGAATGCAGCTTTATGATGCCCTTTAATTAATTACATTGCTAAATTGTCTTATATTAATAAAATGACGAACGAAAGATTCACTCAGTGGCACAAGTCTTTCATTACATAAAAATAAATTAAATTTTTAGATTTAATTTATTAATAGTGTATTTCGATAATATTCCTATTGCTTAGAAATAAATTTCTTCTATTGAATTACAGAGAGCTCTTATTCACCGCTGACACTTTACATTATCCTTTACTTTTAAATTACCATTCTCTAAAAAGATAATATAAAGTTTCATTTCGAATTAAGTATTGAAACTAAATTTTGAACAAAAGGTTTAGTCAAAAACAAAATTAACGAAAAACATACTTATTTGTATTTTTATTTTTAAACAAAATCTAATTTCCGAGATGATAATTATTAAATTAACTCTAAATTTTAAAACTGATTTATAATTTTAGTGGAATAATATTTTTTATTTGTAAATTTTGAATCATGTTTTTATTAAATTGAATGTCTTTTACATACATATATCGTTCACAACATCTTTGAATTAGAAATAATGATAAATGAACTGACAGAAAAATGAATAAATAAGAAAACATAAGTTTGAAAATTTTTTATCTGTTTACATTAAGGTATAATTATGAATTCAATATTATTTCAATTTTATTGACAACCAAATTAATCATAACATCGAAAAATATATAATTACAAACATTAACATTGCATGATAAACACTGAAAAACAAAATTAACTTTAAATTCATCAAAACAATTTGCTACTATTGAAAAAAGAATTTGCTAAAGATTCTGGCACTATGTGTATAAAAATTAATCTAAAGAACAATTTGAATTTTTTCATTGAATACGATACTGATAGAAGTAAATAAAACATATATGGTTAATATAAGCTTATAAGAATTAAGAATTCTGTTATTTTTTAATTTCTTTAGTTCTGAATTAATTTATAGAGAGAAAATTGTATAACTAAACTGTATTAAATATAATTAAAAATAATTTCATTTGTTAATAATAATTTTGCTAATTAAATTAAACGTAAAATACGTTTATTATATTCTGTTGATCTACATCTAAGATAGCAATATTATATAAATCAAAAAGTAGCAAATTATTAGATTATTAGTTACTAAATGACGAAATTAACGAATTTATGATTACAACTGCTTTCAAGTATTTCGCTCTTCTCAATCAATTCCATTATCTTACATGAATCTTTTTGCGATAGATTTCGAAATTCGTTAGTATTTACAATCTCGTTTTTATGAAATTTAAGAAAGGTTGCTGAGCGCGATTCTAAAAATTTTGCATTAGACGAAAACGCAAGCTGTATAAGTTCCACGGCATTTTCAATCATAATATAGCGTAACAAATAATGTTCACATGTTAATTTTAAAACTGATACTTCATACTTATCGGCTATTGTTAACAACTTTTTAAGCTTGTCATAATTATTTTGTATCTTTTTTATTGAATCTGCAGTTATAATAAATAATAAAAGGTATTTAAAAGCTTCTATCTCATTTGTTATTAATTCATTTGTCAAATCTTTTTCGTTTTCCTTATGTGTAAGACAGATATTCTTAAAGTAGCTACTGTTGGTAGCATATAACAATTTTTTCGGTATAACATATTGTTCTTTATTTATTATAAATTTGATTGTGTCCTCATTCTTACATTCAAACTGATCAACTGTTGAGTTTTCAGATTTAACGTCTTTTGAATATACTGTTGAGGGTGGTAATAAATTCATATGTATTGCATTACTTATTATTTTTTGAAAAATTTCAAATTTGAAGTCTATTATAAACGTATCGGTGTTAGTATATACAAATTCCGATATTTCTATTAATAATGTCATATCCGTTATTTGACCCGAAATTGATTTACTATATAAGGTATTATATGATTTGACATCAGCCGAATTTATCACAGTACAACATAAACCGTTAAATGCTCTACTAGTACGTATGTAAAATTGTATACTTAGAGATTTAGGCTTACGTATAATGTTCAATTGAATCATGTTTTCACCATTTTCTGGAAATCGTGGAGAATGTAATGTATCTATGATTTTATGAAGAAGCTTAAATTGATCGATTTTCCATGAATAGTCGAATGTAGTTGATTCACTCCATGTGCTAGAGTAACTCTTGACATATGAAGGTAAAAATGATGAAACCTGCTTTCCTGAAGATTCTGTAAAGATGTTCTCAACTTGTTCTTTGCTAGAAATCTGAAAATAAGCAACTTATTTACGAATGATGAAAATAATAAAGATCAAAATGCCGTAAAAATCTCTACATCTTTTTTTAGTAAAATATATTGAATTTATTTATAATTTTATATTTTATGTATTTTTATGTATTTTAATATACATATATTATATATTATTTTATATTAGTGAAATTCTTTATGTTTTTCATATTATATATATTAAACAAAGTTATATTTTGAATTCTGACAAATAGTAGATAAGTCTACATTAGACTTTTTGTAGTAATAATTTTTAATTGCATCCAAATTACATATGCAAGGAAAAACTAGATTTGATACATCTGGATGTACGTAAGAATTTTCTTCCTTATATATGCTTGAAAATATATTAAATTGTCATTTTGGGGACAAAATTTTATGTGCTTTTTAACGTTCTAATAACGTACCTTCAACAAAATTGAAAAGAGGTGTTAAGAACTTACTTCTTTCCCTTCCATTTTATAATATGTGTTCCTTTTCTGCTAAAATATCTTGATTGATAGAATCTGATTTCAAGTTCTGTTAAAGATATGCTTCGTTGATATTCCACACTCTGTCCAGATAATGATAATAGAATAATGCGTGTACAGATAGTAGATACGTATGGAAACTATTCTTCTTCTTTTCTTAATGGCATTTGCTCTCCAGCGAGAGTCAATCAGACCATTAATGCCATGGAAACTAATGTCTTTTGTTTACTGTTATTTGCAAGAGGGCCAGTAATGCCATGGAAACTATAATATCCTTTGTTTATTGTTATTTGCGAGATAATATGAATTATTTTCTTGTAAAGATTTTCAGCATTGCTAATATATTTCGGAATGCGTCTTATAGTGCCCACTGTTATTTGATAAATAAATTTTTTTTTTACTCTAGAAAGTGTCTTTAACCTGCTGATTTATTAATTGTTTAATAATAAATGTTCCGTTAAATTATAGCTTTATAATTAATTGCTTCTCATATTTTACATCAATTTGTTTGTGCCCCCGACTTTACGTACAAATTGTCATTTTATTTTTAATATAGGAAGAAAGAAAAATATGAATAAATGTACGTGTACAATTAAAGGCTGAATTAAAAGTTTTTTACAGCAAAATTGATTTCAAAAATTCATTTAAATTTCTATATTTCTCAATTATTAACAGTCTAACTATTTAACTTGATTTGACTAATTCCGAGGTTTAATTACGGCAGTGACAAGTATACACCATTGTAATAAATAACCGCAAATTAAAATATTATCGAATTCTGTTCAAATCTTGCTCCAATCTGCTGACAGAGTGACGATTCGTCTGTCAGGAAGTTGACAATTATTACCAGGAATTTTCTGATCCATGCATCCAATTCCGATGCAATACAAATGTACAATTGCGCGCATTTAAATACATGATTCGACGCGTCTGACGCGTCGTGATGATAATTTTTTTTATGCTCGCAATAAAAACGGTTGCAATCAATTGTAATCAAGTGTTATGATAAAAACGCGTCGTTTAACAACGAACGTGCTCCGTGAATTCGTAAAATCGATTTACCTTAACTCCTTCATTGTCATCGCGACTCTCGAGGAAATTATATAACATCGGTTAGTGATTCGTGGAGGTTTGCTAAATTGTTATTATTTTGCATAAAATTTGCTTTCGATTTGATTTTTTTCTTAGTATTGAACATATATAGGTGTACTTATTGTTGCATTTTACAAATGCAGACCGGATTCAATTAAATGCCGATTAACTTCCTCTCGGCGATTAAATTGATTTATCAAATTTTATAGTATCAGTATTACGCGTGTCTATTAACACAAATAATTAATTTTTTGTTATTTAATACGTGGAAAAAAAGTTAGTCTAGGAACGACGGATTATACATATATGTATATAGTTGGAAATTTTGCAGTAAACAATTCTGTCGTTTGAATTAATTAATCAGAGTTTGATCGCGAAGCAACCCTAAATGTCGTTCATCCTTCTTGTTTGCGAATTTTCTGCAGATGCTCTACAGTCTACTTTTCATTTTCAATTACTCCAGCATTTTATTCGGCGGAAAGTGGTCGTCAGAAACACAGATTAGCCAAGCAAAGTCAGAAAGTGTAACGTAGCGCCGCTACGCACCGCGCATGTTCCCTCCTTTCTTCGCGTTCTGCTGCTACTGCTATAACCTACAAGTCGCCGTCCACTTTCTTCGCCCAGCGAAATCGTGAGTCGCGGTGAGGTTAAGTCGCCAGGAGTACGCAGCGGAGTGTAGCCCTCGACGCGTTGCGGGTCAGCGATCATTGCGACAACGATTGCGGGTAAGCTGCTGCCGTCGCACAGACCACACAGATTTCCGTCATTTCTTTTCCAGCATGACAAACGAGAATATTACGAACAGTCACTAACAAACACTTCATCTCTTCTCCTTTTAGCCTTTAAACCTTAAGTTTACTTGTCAGTCAAAGCTGTTCCGCTGTTGCACGAAATCGCAATGCGATTTCTCAGTTGTTACTTGTTACTAACAATTCTATAAATGTCGCGCCTCCTGAATACATATTTGTTTCCTCTCTGACTGGCTGCAATTATGTTAAATGTTTCATCTCACAGCAAAGTGTCGGAGTATCGCAACTAGAGTGTCCTAGCGAACGATGAACATGGCAGCAAGCGCTGGTCTCACACGGCAGGAAGTGCTGATGCTGGTAGCGAGATTGACATGCGTCGCGGCGATCGGCTTCTTCAGCATGAGATGGCTCATCAGTCAACTTGACCCTACCAGGAGCACAAAGCAGAGAGCCAAGAAGAAGGTTTGAAAGCCATCTTGTGTGTCTTTCGAAGAAAATTTTAGAATTTTTGCGAATTGTCTTCAATTTGCAAGCGAAGAGCTTCGCTTTAATCACCACTTAACATTAAGCACTTTTAACTGGTCGTTTGTGTCTCATGTAGCAAATTGTTTCAGGCTCGGGAGCAGTTACGCAAATTGGCAGAGAGCGACAGATACGCGCGATCCTTCGACATGGACCAGCTGACAGACTACGAGATGATAATAGCTAATCATCTGGTGGATCCAAATGACATCAAAGTATCGTGGAGCAGTATTGCCGGTCTGGACAGCGTTATTCAAGAGCTCAAAGAGACGGTCATCCTGCCTATACAGAGAAAGGAATTGTTTGAAGATTCGCAGCTGACTCAAGCGCCCAAGGTATTAGATATGTTCCTTTGGAGAAAAATCCAGTATCTTAGATATCGTGCTTGTCACTTTCAGGGAGTATTGCTGTACGGTCCGCCAGGTTGCGGCAAGACCATGATCGCCAAGGCCACCGCTCGCGAGGCGAAGACCCGCTTCATAAATCTAGACGTGAGCATCTTGACTGACAAGTGGTATGGAGAAAGTCAGAAGCTGGCCGCCGCCGTTTTCTCATTGGCAGTCAAACTGCAGCCCTGCATTATTTTCATTGACGAGATAGGTACGTCACTGAAAGTAGTAATTGTTTTTTTATTTAAATTTATTTTAGATTTTTTTTTACTCTCAGAAATCTTTTCCTTTCTTTTGTAAAAGATCTTTTATCTGTAAGTTAATACGATATAATTTATTATAGATACCGTTAATGCTTATAGTTTAATACAATAAATCTATTTGCAATTAATAAAATGTCTTAATATATTTTTAACTTTAACAGATTCGTTCTTGAGATCGCGCAATTCACAAGATCACGAGGCCACGGCAATGATGAAGGCCCAGTTTATGTCACTGTGGGATGGTTTGATAACCGATGCCGACTGTACCGTGATTATAATGGGAGCCACTAATAGGCCGCAAGACTTAGATAAGGCGATTTTGCGTCGTATGCCAGCGACTTTCCATATCGGATTGCCGGTAGGTACATTTATGCGATTTCAAATCTTTAATTATTAATACATAATTGTGGAATGTAAAGCCAATACACGCATTTGTTCCAGAATGAGCAGCAGCGAACAAAAGTTCTGCAATTGATACTGAAAAACGAGCCAACCGCAGACAACGTAGAAATCGCAACGTTAGCGAAGCACGCAGAAGGCTTCTCCGGATCTGATTTACAAGAGCTTTGTCGGAACGCGTCTATATATCGTATTAGAGATTACTTATACACACAGTACGTATTTAAACGCTTAATTGAAAGGAAATCGAACATCGCGTTACATGTATAGAACTGTGCAAAAATCGGAAGTCACCAGCTTCTATAATATCGTTTAATTCACAGCGACGGACTCAAATATGAGAACAACACAGACGACGAGTACGACGAAGAATTTCACGATACCGTGCGGCCCATCACGATGGAGGACCTACTCAAATCATTCAGGAAGATGCGAACATCGAAACTACACACGGGAACGCTAAGCACAAGACAACTGGATCTAGATTAAGGAAAGGAACTTATTTGTAAGTCGTTGTCTGTGACTGGTTTTTTTTTATAGTTCTTCGTGTGCTACATAGATGTTACGACAACGATGACAGTGATATTCTGCTTCATCATGAAACTATAATCCTCGATACTGTTGGAAGTGGTTTCCTTGTCGTAAACGTTTAAAAATTTTTATGAAGATATTACGATGTTGAAGTAGCACTGAAATAGAATCATTGAGCGAAGTGTTCATAATTCCATAGTAAAAGACATCGTGGGGGAAAATTTTATAATAAGACGTGTAATGGAGTTTTCCTCCGGACATGGTTGTATTAAACATCTATGGCGACAAGGGCGTTCAAATCTGTTACATCAAAATTTTTATTTTATCTCAGTTCCTTTTAGAAAATATGATTTGTTGTAAGTCCATTAAGCAAATTATATTTTTATTTCAACAGAATTGAATAAGTTTGAAATATTTCTTTTTATAATATGTATACAGATAAAATATAAATATAATTGAAGCTAGTAAACGTATATGTTCAAAATTTGTGTATATGATTAAATGTATAACAGAGTATTAAATTGTACAAGAAAAAAGTGAAAAAGAATAACTTTCGATTGTTAATTGTTAACAGCAAATGGAAAAATGATATCGATTTGGAAATTTTGGGATAAACTCCGATGAACTGTACCTTAATGCTGTATGAGATTTTTATATAATACGCTTTTACATGTGTTACAATTATAAAATTATAATAATATATTCCGCCTTTCAAATGGCACATACAAATATGCATTTCTGTATATTTTGTTATGTAGCAAATTCAATTTTGAGTGAAGAATCGTCAATTTCTTTATATAATTGGAATTGTAAAAAAATGTAAAAATGTAATATCTTAATTTTATGATTATGCATATTACATTAAATTATTGCTTATGTTTATAAGGTTTAGTTAGTCGAGTACATGAATTAACATATTTCGGTATTTTACAGAAAAATAGTAAGAGAAAAATTAGAAACTTTTTATGAATATATATGTGTTGCACACAAATTATATTTACTGATAAAAACATCACAAATTATCATTTTTTTAATGATAGAATTACGTTTCAGTATAATGTACATCACAATATTTTTACTTTGCTTTCCAATGAAATCAACAGTAATGTTTAACAAACGAGATCTGAATTTTAATGTACAGTTATTATCCGGCAATGCTTGTGTGCTATTTAATTCCACACTTGTAAATATATGTAAAGATATTATAATAGAGTGCATCTTGTAATATAGATGTTAAGATATTATATGATGATTACATGAAAATTTCAGATTTAAATTTAATAGTTTATCTGATGCTAGTATATTGCCATTTCGGAATAAGAACTGTTTCATTTTAGGAAGATTATAAAAAATATATATATATATAGACAAGTAGAACAGAAAACAGAATAATATACAAATTCGAAAAACATTCATACTTTTGCAGAAATGTCCTGAAACCGTTTAAAATTAAATTCGATTGCGCACAATTTCAAAAATGTTACTTATGTATGTTATACTAAGAAATAAATTCCGTTTAAAGAAAAAGTTTTAACATCCATTTCTTAATCAATTTTTCGAGAATTAAATTAAATTCACGCAATTTAAAAGAATTGACCAATCGTATTGATCAACTATTGGCTGAATTGTTAAAAAATGTGACTTGTTAATTATTTTTTCGTCAAAGATCTGGGAACAATTTCGTGATTTCTAGCATCGTAGACTTATGATTTTAGAGAGAAAGAGACGAAAAAAGAGATTGGGGGAGGGGAAGAACTCTTGAAACTTTTTAAAACATACGAAAACACCTAAGAGAGAGAGAGAGAGAGAGAGACTGAGGGAAAGACGGTAAATAGAACGATTCATTCTCCCCATGGAACAAAATCGTTAGGTTCAGGTAAAAAAAAAGGCAAAAAGGTAAGAGGATGATATCAGCACCTTAGAAAGGGATAATTACCAATTTAGTGAAAAAAAGAAACCCGTCGAGCCTTTTGGATAAGCGCGACCGCATTATAATAGCCGTCTCGGTATCTCCACTTACAATTAGGCCCGATTCCACAAATGTAAAATCAATTTTTAATCTCGGTTCAACTTAAACTGTTATCTCCTAATTCTTACAGATTAGAAAAAGATAAGATAAACCTGAACTTCGGTTAAAATCGAGTTAACCGCGAATTGTGAAACCGGGCCTTAAATGCCTTAATAGAAAATACCGAGACGCGCGCACGAAGAATTTAAGGATCAGAGCGGAGCATGAAAAGCGATATACGCTCCGAGTGTTACAATACCCGATTGTCTGTCGAATCCGCATCGATCCGTTATTATATCGACGTTCTTCAGCTTCCGACAAAATCGACATGAAAACAATCAAAATAAAAAGAAAATTGTAGAAACGGAGTATAATGTTACACAGCTGGTACTCCGCGTCCCGAAGAGTCGCGGGAACTCGCGACAGTTTCTCGGCGAATGAAAATCTCTCGGGCATACAGTACTTATAAATAATTAAGAGATTCTCGTTTTGAATATCTTTCGGATGGATTACGCTTCTCGCGACGAGGCTTGGATAAAGAGAATTCCGAAATGGATAAAGCGAAATCCGCTCGCGGCGGCGGCGACAGCAGCAGGATGAGTAGAACCGAGAGGACGCACGAGCGACGCGTTCAGCTTCTCCTGTGCGCCTCCTGCTCTCCTCTACCTGACCGAGAAAGATCTCGCGATTCGTTCGCGGTGACGCGACCGGAGCGCGCGCGCCGAACGAGAAACGCGAGAACGGGCCGCGGCGCGCCGCGGCGGCGAGTCGGGGCGAGCGAGCGAGCGAGCGCGTGCAATACATACGTATACACACGTAAATACATACACGTACCGTATACGTACGTGTACGTGCGTGGTGCGTGCATGCGTGCGTCTACGCGGACGGAACGAAACGGAACGAGACGAAACGGAACGGAACGGGAGGGAGAGAGAAAGAGAGTAGGCCGTTCGCGGGGGTCGGGAGGCGAGAAAGCGGAGAAAAGCACACACACACACAGACACGCGCACACACATACACGCACACGCTGTCATGGCGTTAACGTTAACGACGCGTGTCGAGCGTACTACGTGCCGTCGGCGACGCTGCCGCGAAGCGAGGTGCCGGTAATACACCGCCGCGGAGCAGCCCCCCCGGGTAACGTACGCGAGAACGACGGCGATCGACGTCGTCGGTTCGTCCGCACGGGGGAGAGAAAGAGTGAGTGAGTGAGAGAGCGAAGGAAGGGAGGAGAGAGAGGGAGAGAAAGAGAGAGAGAGCGCGAGCAGTGCGAGCGTTGTGTCAGCCGCTCGGCTTCAATTCAGCGCCGTCGTCGGCCCTTCGCCACCCTCGGCATCCCCTCAACCCCGCGGAACGAGGTAACGTGCTCGCGGGACGGTGCACGAGGTCGCGAACGGTTCCACGCTGTGGAACCTCTTCCACCGCCGCCGCCGTCAATCGCGAGAAACGAACGCGCCACCGCCGCCGCCGCCGCCGCCGCTGCTACCCGCTGCCGAGCGCGCGCAAGAGAGAGCGAGAGGACCGCTCCTCCCTCCGCCTCCCTCTCTCCTTTGTAGAGAGTGCGAGCGCGCTTAACCTAAAACCCTGCCTCGTCGGTTCGTCTCGTCGCCGTCTCCTCTGCGGCTCTCACCTCGCGCGGCAACCTCGCGCACCGTCGTCGCCCGGCCTGGGTAAGCGGCACGGCGAAAGCGGCACGCGGGCGGCGCGACCGCGACGTCCGCTGCCTCCTGGCATCGCGTCCCGTCGCGTCCCGTCGCGTCCCATCGCGTCCCATCGATCGGCTCGATCGCGAGCGCGGCGGACCACCGAGGAGCCACCAAGTCGCCGCGGAACTCGCGTCGCCCCCCTCGGCTCGCCGTTGCTCCCGTTGATCGCGCGATGCCGAACCGTCAGTCACCCCTCTCGCGCGCACCAGCGTTCGGCGTAAACGCGCGCGAATCTAGGCTGGCGGATACCCTCGGCGGACACCCCGAACGCAATCCGCTCTCGTGATCCTTTCCGCTTCCTCTCGTTTAGTCCGCGTCTTTCGATCTTTCCCTTCGGGTAAACGTAGAACTGTCTCTCTCTGTCCTCGTAAGATACTCTTTTTATTCCTTCTCTTTCTCCTCCGCGATTCGCTGACTGGCAGAGCAAATGATAATGATTGTGATCTTTGTGATTTTTGGAGCAGGAATGCCTGTCTGAGCGGACTGGGGATAAGGAAGTCCGCGGTGGACGATGCAGCAGCAGTCTGGAAGCCAGTGTCTTTAGTGATAGCTGTGCAGTTTACGGAGCCTGTGAAAGAAATAAGTGTATGGTGTGGCATTCCTTGTATATATTTTTCGCATCATCTGCCACCGCGACCGCGTGGACAGCTTCCCCTCCGTAAGGCCGTACCATCGCTTTCCACCGTGGAGTTTCGCTGTTGTTGTGTTGTTTCTGTGAAATCACGCCAGACTGGGAACGGTGGATGATATGTCATCGTAAGATGATCCGTGTCCAGTCGAGAACCAGCATCGAGCTTCATGGCGGAGAAATAGAACATGCTCGATGAGAAACATGCCTAAGTAGAGGAAACACATGTTCTGGGAATTGATGGGTATATGCTTTTCCTGCAGGAGACCCACCAGCGGCAGGTTGAACAGTAAAATCTCTGAGCATATCTCGGCCTCCGTAACTCCTCTCCATGTTTGTCTGGAGGAACAAAGAAGACCAGAACTGGGCTCATGTGACGCCTCACAAGCTCACAAGCCTCAGGTGAGGCCTGCGTTTTATATTTCTGATCCGCTGCGAATGCGCGTAGGCGCATGCTTTTAAAATGAATTGTTATTGAATTTACGACACTGACTCCGCTATTTTGTAACTTTGACGACAGGTTAAAAGAACCTTTGAGAATCAAAAGGCAGAAGAAGAGACTCCCGAGGAGGTGGCGGAAGGCGATTCGATCGAAGTCGAGGCAGGAGAGTTAAGACACAGCCAGCCGAGTATGGCCAATACTATCAGCAACATGAAGATGACTAATCCCATAAAGGGACTGGTTAGCAAGCGCCGCAAACGTTTTACAGAAGACGGTTTTAATCTTGATCTCACATGTATCCTTGCCTAAATTATTTTGCGTATGCTAAACAAAAATTAAAAATAACTAGATATTAGAATACTATGCATTGTGCATGCTTCCTATTTACATTGTTAATGTAAATACAAAGTATGCAAAATATTCAGTATACGAAGAATGCATAATATTCTAATATAAATGAATCGACTGGATAAATTCCTTAGCGAACGTTATGACATTAGATATAAAAGCGAATTTAATAGCGATGGGTTTTCCTGCTGAGAAGCTGGAAGGAGTGTATAGAAATCATATTGATGACGTTGTTAAGCTGCTGGAATCGAAACATAAAGACCATTATAAGATTTATAACCTGTAAGTGAGAGGACTAGAGATTAACATTAAAATGTGATCCTTTTATGGCAAGTAACTTTAATGCAACGCCACGATAATGTTCTAGGTGTTCCGAGAGGTCGTACGATTGCAAAAAGTTCAAGCAGAGAGTGGCTACTTACGCGTTCGATGATCACAATCCACCAAAGCTGGAGCAGATTAAGCCTTTCTGCGAGGACGTGCAGTCGTGGCTGTCCCAAGATAAGGACAATGTGGCCGCAGTTCATTGCAAGGCGGGCAAAGGTCGAACGGGTGTAATGGTGTGCTGTTATTTACTTCACAGCAAACAATTTCCCACTGCCACGGAAGCCCTTAATTATTATGGAACTAAACGGACTCACGATAGGTAAATGCTGCAGAAGACTTCTGAGGATTTCGCGCATAATGTTGTCTCGGTCGAGAATTATCTTATTTATTCGATCCTTTATTATAATCCAGGAAAGGCGTAACGATACCATCGCAGAGAAGATATGTGGATTATTATGCTACCCTCCTCCAAGAAGGTGTCAGTTACGAACCAGTGACATTATTATTGCGTAAAATACAACTGGATCCGGTCCCTATTTTAAACGGAGGTCAAGGTTGTAAGTAATTTGTAATACAAGCTATATTGATTACTAATCTCGATATTTATATTATTTCATTAATTTTTATGTATGCTAAAAATAAAACGTGTCTTTCTTCAACTCCGTAATATTTTTCTCTGTGCGATTTTTATTCGCACATTATTGTAATAATAGTCTTTTCTAATCGTTTATAATCGTGATAGCTTATGTAAAATACGTTTTCTGTACGTCATGTTTTTAGATCTGCATTTTGTAATCACGGAATCAAACAAGAGGATATTTGCTGATGATTACGAGGTTCGGAAAGGTACATCTTCTATATGTATCCCATTGCAACACACTGTCGCTCTGACGGGAGATATACGGGTGGAGTTCTACAACTACAAGCCAAAAATGAAACGGAAGGTACGTGTCCGTGCAACGTGTTTGTATCAATTTATTCGGCATGGTGAATTAATGAGCCGCGTTTTCACTGTATTTTCCAGGAGAAGATGTTTCATTTTTGGTTCAACACATTTTTCGTCCGTGAGAAAACGAATTCAGAGTGCGACAATGGCGAGTTACATGTTGAAAGATCGGCGAGGGCATTTAGCTGCGACGGCACAGCCATGGAATTGCCGATGGTTATGTCGCACGTGAAACCTAGAGCTGGATCGTTGGCGAGCCTCGGTCCTATGCCGCCCACTCTCGTTTTACGGATAGACAAGTCGGGATTGGACAACGCGCATAAGGATAAAAATCATAAGCTATATAGTCCAGATTTTAAAGTTAGTTTTTTTCGTATTCATAAAATGTAATTTTAAAAGAAACATAACAGAACGTATAGCTGATGTCTTATAGTATTAAAGTATCCGACATTATAGGTATTTTGTTAATTACAGCTAGAATTGCTGAAAGTAAATATGCAGCGTGTACAATCAGTGTCTCAATTCCACATACTTAGCATTAAACGCTCTGTTAGCGAAGTTTCGAATTAAAGCAATCAAATATCACAGTCTACTTTAAATTCGAATAGTAAAATCTTATCAAGCGCGCGAGAGACAATGTCCGATTATTCGCGATTTCTCTCTTTAATTGCAGGTGAGTCTATTTATGCATAGCGTGGGCGGGAACATAACGCCAGCTGTGCCAGCGACGGCGAACAGAGGTGGCGACGGTGTGCAGCTGGGGATGGGCGGGCAGGAGACGCCGAGCGAGTCGAGCGAGGGGGACAGCAGCGAGTGCGACACTACCGGCGACGAGGACGGTTGGGAATCCGGTGAGTCCTCTGCATCCCTGGTGGTGAACCACCAACACCACCACCCTCTTACACACAGCAGTAGCCGTACACACGTTAGCAGTCTCCGTCCGCGATGCAGTCTCAAGGAGACCGCCAAGGGTCTGCTGTCGCGCGGCGACAAGAACCGAAACAGTAACAGGCAGGGCGGCGCGAGCGCGAAACGTTCCTCCGCACCACCGTTCGCGCGCTCGGCCACTCTCGACACGTAGTAGCTTAAAATGAATTTGCTTTCGGTACTTAAGAAAACGGCCGGCGGTGTTTCGTAAAACCGTGAACGCGTTTCGCGCTTTCACCAAAATCGCGCGTCTCGCGAGGTCGCGACGTGCGCGTCCTGCTTTTCTTTCGATTCTTTTTTTTTTCCTCCGCGGACGCGCATCGGACGGCTCGGTACGCGTAAAGCGACGACTAGGAATCCGGAGAAAACCGTGGTACAATATTTCTGCAGTAACCTCCGCTCGTTACGTTTCTCTTTCTCTTTTTGCACGGTCGTTTCGTTTTTCACTCTCTCTCTCTCTCTCTCTCTCTCTCTTTCTTTTCCTTTCTCTCTTTCTCTTTATTTTTCTTTGTCATGTCGTGGGACCATGAGATTTATTTTTTTTTTCTGTATTGACGATCCTTACCGATTATAATACTATTAACTGTTGGTCGATTCTCTGTATAATGCTCGATAGCGAAGTAGTTGTGAATGTGCACCAAGTATTGTCGAGTAAATCGTTTGAGTAAATTGATTGGTTCGCCACGTAGAAGCCGAGAGATTTAGCACCGATATAATATGATTTTAAACAAGGAGATGCACATTCGAAACATTTACGACAATGGTCCGATCTTACGTTACTTCAACATGATAAAGCTCTAACGCGATCTGCAAAGGACGCATATATTTTGCTTCCGTTCGCGTCATGTTTTTCTGACGTTTTTCGTGCCGTTGAAACGATTGCAAATGGGATGGGCGTTTTACCTGTTAAAAGACTCTTAAAATAGCATAGGACAAAATTACCATGAGTAAGGAAAACCGAAGTGAATTGGTATCAACAGTGATTTGTAATTCAAATATAGGTAGTTCAATTTAAAAAAAAAAAAATGTCAGCAACCGTTCGGCAGAGCTTTCTCTTCCAGTTTTCTTTCAAACAAAAGAAATTATTCTAACTCGCTGTATTATCTTAAAAATGAGGAAAATTAATATAGATCACCCGCACAAATCGAATTTTAATATTCTGCAATTTAAAATGTGTCTATATGTGAAATTTACGCTATTTGAATAAAGCAGATTTTATTTTATTTTTTTAACAGTCTGTATACTTTTATCGAAATCGCGCGTATATTTGCATATACATCGATTTTCTCCGTCCAACGTGACTTTCGGATAAACCAACGATATCGCAGAATGTGCAATATTAGTGCCTATAATGCCGCGGTGATGTGTTTTAAAAAAATAAGAACAGCGTAATTTTGTTTCTATTTTTAACGCGTCAAAATCACGAAGTACCTTAGCACTTGTATTGATTACACTTTTTTTTTTTGTTTTTTTCTTTTATATTTCTGTTTAATGTGTTCGTTTCAAACGAAAGCGGAAATATGTATGATTTAACGAATTTAATCGACCATGTTTTTTTTTCTGTTTAGATAAAGCTTGAAATTTCATTCATACCTCTCTTTCGTAAACTAATTGTAAAAAAAAAAAGGAAAATTAGAATAACTCCGTGAGCACGTTAGAATCGACTTACGCAGTGAACAGTCGCGAGTTTACGCAGTGTTTTTTCGCAAGTGATGATCGTGATATACGTTGGAAAGGAAGAGGAAGAACACAGAATACGCGCGGTCAGGCAGCGCGATATATATTAGCAATTTTTCGGCATTTTCTAAGAAATAATTTTGAGCTCGCGTTTCCATGCACATCTCACTTCGCGTCGAAGCACTCTACTTTCGTGCGAGAATAATGTTGCCCGTTCATCATTTCGTCTTGTTGATTTATAACTACACGATACACATACACGTACATACATGCATCTACATACACGCGCGTTGTAAAACACATACATATATAAATGCATGCGTGCATGCATGCATACGTACATACATATATGTATGTATTTGTATGTATATATGTCTGTATATATGTATATGTACAAGGAGAGAAGATAGATATATGACGACATCGAGAGATCGCTTACATAGAAAGGTTTACAAGTGTAACTATTAATACATTTGATTAATGTGACGGAAAATGCGTCGGGTTTGGCGTGTAAGTCTGAATGACGGTTTATTCCACCAAAGTAATCGTAGTACAACTCCGAAACAATTTATTTTCCGTTTTTTGGGGGGGGGGCGGGGGAGGGGGGGAGAGGGGCGGATGTGCGATTATAAACGAGACGTCAAACCAAGGGAGAAGCGAGGAAGCGGTAAGAGAGAACGACGGTAAAATGCAGTTTTAAGAAGCGGTGTTAAAACTGATATTTTACCGAGAGTTGTTTCCGGGATTTCTTTCGAGAGCGCCACACGGGGCTCACGCAGAGGCGTAACGCGAGGGAAAACCTTCGTTTATCCGTTTATCGACGACGTCGGAAGTACAAATACGTAGAAATCAGCCTTTATATACGTCGTGGGATTAAAATAAGCCGCGGGTGCCGCTGATTGTTAGTTAACGGATTTTTGTACTCGGTTCGTAATAATGACTCTTTCGGATAATTAACGAGAACTCGGACTTTAGATGAGGAATTGAACGGGAGGCGGCGTGAAAAGGAGAGAAGAAGGAAAATCTGAATGTAGGTTTAAAATCTTTCTGTCGGTTATTGCTTTTTATTACATATAGAGAGAAAGAGAGGGTTACGCGTTCTTAGATTAAGATACGTACGTGACTATCGTTGCGTAGAATGTATGTGTAAAATATAAAGAAACATAAATTATTAGATAAATTATTAGACGGTTAAATACACACACACACACACAAATACAAAATACATACATAAAATACACAACTGGCTTCGGGGTTGAACATGTAGTTATTACGTAATTAACTGATCGAGAACTACGATTCTTTTTTCATTATATTAACTAGGCGAAATTATTATAGATATTGATAATTGTAATTCGATCAGAGCGCGGTAGCACGCTATAGCATTATTAGTATTACGTTGTCGGACTATTCTTTTTTTTTCTACAAGGTTATAGACTTGTGATACGGTAAAGTTATAACCGCGCATTTTTCTCTTCGCACGGAATTGGACTTTAACGATACTTGAGATACATCTTATTATAAGTCTTAAAGGAAATGAAAAAAGAGTGAGAAAGATTTTTCACGATTTTAATAAGACGATTATTTCTAACGTTAGTATAAAAAAAAAAAGAACGGAACGCGCTCTATACGTTCCGCCATGTCTCTGAATGCGTAGTAAACAGAATTATATTTATTACATAATATTACATATAAAATTGTTAGTTTAAATACGACTAAGTTAAACAACGCGATAAAGAGTTTCACGGGCGGGTTTTTTTTCTTTCGCTCGTGAAAAAGAAGAGAATAGGTGAATTAGTTCGTCGAACGGCCAGGAATTCGCGAGATACAATCGCGAGCAAATTTTTCGGAGACGTGTATTCCCCCCACGCTCCCCGAAGCTAGAATTAAGTGTTCATCGCACAATTTTGTAAATACGTAGCCGATTAATTAACATCGATGTATTCTCGTAAGAACTAATTCTAACAGATTAATTCGGTGTAGTACACCGAGTGCACTAGACTTGGCAGTTTATCTCCTGTCTATGGTTTCTTTGATTGTCATTAATTCAGAGTAACTAGTAATATTCGATTTTTCATCAAAGACAAGAAAGATGGAAATCTTTTTTTTTTTTTTTTTCGAGAATCAAAGGCGTAAACTTTATTTATTATTTATTTTTTAAGTAGACTTTAACGTAACAGATTTGTAAGTTGGGGACCAGTTACAAATATATTTAGTATTGGAAATTGAAAACTTGCGCGACAAATAATGATCTCGATCATAATCTTGGCTTGTAAGGGAAAATTGACTTCAAATTGGTCGAAGAATCCGTAGGCATACATTTTACCCTAGGTCTGGAACACTCTCACGAGATCTATGTATATAAACGCGGAGACGGCTTTGATGAGTCCCTCTTTGATTTCTGTCAACACTTTTGTAGTTGTAGCATTGAGATTTGTACTTGGACTTTCTAAAAAGCATGGATGTCGAATGTATTATGACGTTGACGAAGGATCAATTCATTTCTCGTTTAATACCTTCTTTCGATACCTCGAATGAATAAAAACAAATACCGAAGCCCTGCTTTCTTTCTTCGTTTTTTTTTTATTTTATTTTATTATAAACTCCTTGTATATGAAACACAATTCTCGTTGCATGTAAATAATTTATACAATTGCGAACTACTTGAAGATATTGTTACAATGTTTGAGACATGTGTAAGATCTGTATAAGCAAGATACGTCTGTTTTAATTGTATAATAATTATTTTGTGATACTATTCGTATACTTATATTATCATTATTAGCCGTATCGTTGTTATATCATTATTATTAGTACTATTAACGTGTTATATTAGAAAACGCTACTGCTATTACACACACGTACACACACACACACACACGCACGCACACATACATGCATACACGTACACACGTATGTCGCTATTCTCCAATCAATCACGATTCACGAGAACGTCTTTACGATTATTACTTAACGTAATTGAGATGTTAACGATTTTTCAAAGTACTACTATGTTTACGAATGTACTACTATGTTTACGAATGTACTTCTGTAATTCGATACTTTTAAGGATAAGATTATATATATATGCATATATATATACATTATATACAAGTACGTAGTACTATACATTTTGTAACATTTTCTATTTGCAGCGCCTATTTCTGTAGAGAAACATACATGTTACTTTTTTCAATCCTATCTCCAATGTTTTTTCTTTACACTCTCAACCATTCTCTTTTTCTCTCTTTCTCTTTCTACTCCGAGGATTGTGTAGCGTTTTAGGATATCCGTAATTGCAATTATTTTCTCAATGCTTGATACCCTCACAGGCCTCACAGTCCCTGATGCTCGTGAAGACCGATGCTTGAAAAGATCGAAGTGTATCATAATACATATTTGAAATCGGATACGTCAAATTAATTCCATAAAGGCTTGCGTTCTATCTGTTGTACTGAATGTTGTTATATCCGCTTTTACCTATAGAAGTATTACATCTCGCAATCCATATCACAATCCTGAAAAAAGACTGCCGAAGAAAACTCAGTTTTTTTCAGTTTCTGAAAATTATTATAATTTAAAAGTTTTTACATCAATTTCTTAATTGAAAAATTTAATTTGACTAGAGATTGCATTGTTATTTCAGAAATTTTCTTTAACCTTTTTCATAATTAAAAATCGCGTCAAAGGCAGTCTTTTTTCAAGTGGCTCTTTACATGCTCACTTAGTTTTATATTGTTTACATATTGCATTAATCATTAGAACACGAACACATTGTATGAACGATGTTACTCCGTGAAATAGGAAAATATTTTGTGACTCAGCACTGCACTCTTCTCTGTTTAGTGCTCCTAATTATTGCTCTTAGTATGTTTACTGCATGCCATCGGAATGTATATTGTTGCAGGTCGTTATCATCAATCTTTGTCACGTATTATCAGTATCATATGTCGCTCGTGATTTTTGTAGGACAAGATAATGTTTCTCAAAGTGAAGGTGAGGGTAGGAGTGACGGTGTCAATTTGACGGACGTGATTTTTTTTTTCGCCAATCCGCAAACGTAATTTGTAGAATCATCGCACCGTCCAGTTTTCCGAGACTCTCGTATACTTGAGAGATAAAGAACGAATTTCTAATAATACGAGTTCCGACGTGTCTCGCTTTCCAATCTGAACGAAAGAATCGAATACGATCAGAGCCGAAGAAGCACTTTACCTTCCACCGTCGTGTACTTTACATGTAAAACCGTTAAGATAAGCCATTGTGACTACTGACTGACCGATTGTGTCTCTTCTGTGTCTGTTCACCCCTTAGTGGACTTGGACCAGCGCGTCGGCCGGTACCGTCTTCTGTCGGATGGAGGGATGATAGATCTTTTGTGAGCCCATCGCCAATCACCCCTAATCATCCTTCGACTTCATTAATATTTAATAAATTTTCAGATACACACTATATATAAATATATATATATATATCTATACATACACAGAAACACATACATTCACACACGGACGCGGACGTTATGCTGCGCGTCACGAAACTACGCGTCCACATTTACGTTTAAGCTTTTGTACTTGAGTTTAGTATCCTTGTTAGGGTCACAGAAAAACAAGCCAATGTGATTTTTTTCTACATAAAAGAAGGAAAAGAAAAAAAGATATATCGAGACTAATCGCTTTCTTGCTGTTAACGATTCAATGATGATTTATACACGTGACAGAGAAGTGTAGAGATTAGGTTTGTGAATGATTATTGTTACGAATGAGTATGGGATATGAGACTGAGAGTGAGAGTGAGAGTGAGAGTGAATGTGTGTGCGTGTGTGTGTGTGTGTGAGAGAGAGAGAGAGAAAGAATGAGCGCGAGAAAAAGAAACGAGTGATTGGGACGAAAGTATTTATTATCCGTAAGAACCTAATCAAAATTAACGTATTCACAGATTACTAACTGTACTGTTTACATTAAGCACATTTTACTTGGGCTCTTTTCTTTCTCTTTTTATTTTCTGTAAGCGATATTGTTTATAGACAACATTGAGCTCACTTCATTCTGCATGGTGCATTACTTTTTTTCATGGTATGGCAATTGAACACATAGGTCATAGACAATTTTTGTCATGCTCGAACAAGCGTCGTTCTCATTTATCCCAAATGTTTTTGATGAAAAGAAAAGTTTATTGCAAAATCTTAAAATTACAAAACGTTTCACGCATAAGAAGAGTAAAATATTTTATATATACTTATTGTTAGTTTATTTCATATATTTATTCTAAAAATGCGTATAAATGTACGCATTTTTATTGAATTTTCTCTCAATTAATTTCAATCAACTTTAACTATTTTTAATTAGCATTAATATAAATATGTCAGTTAATTAATTTTCCTTGAATAATATTTTACAATTTTTTCCTTGATTTTTTTTTAAATGTCTCTGATTAGTCCGATTACAAATTTCTATTAAAAAACGATGCAGCAGACCCACCAAATTATGCCGAAAATTGTCTATGAATGCAGAAGCTTAGGGAATTGGCGGAACTTCTGTAAATGGAGCTTTTAACGCTAAACATGCGATTGTTACATTTGTCATAAATGAGAGCTTGTAAATTCTTGAATATTAAATTCGTGACGCGTAATTGTAATGCTATTTTCGTCTGAATGCGAAATGAGAGAGAAAGAGAGAGAGAGAGAGAGAGCGAGTTACTATGAACTTCTCTAAGCATTCAAACATTCGAGAGAATACTTCATGAAGCTGTCCCACTTTTTGTATAACCACTTGTCGAACGAAGCAAAAAATGCGAGAATAGAGAACTTCCAAGCTCAATATATTAACGATATACGTATTTTATAATTTATCCCTCACTTTTTTCGCTTGCGAACCTGTGATTAATAATGGTTTTCTTTAAGTTAAGTAAATTAAAAAAAAGAAAATAAACAAGTATACAGCCAAATTTCAAAACGACGACGACGAGATGTAGAAACATTGTGTCCGTTAGATAGAGGAAATACGGTCGAAAAAACAAATGAACGGGCTATATATACATATATGGCGTAGCGGAAGTGCATGTTTATATGAACTATATATGGACTGAGATGGAAGAAAAAGAAAATGAGAAAATAATGCTGTAAAAAAAAACGAATATTTTCATAAGAATAAATATCGTAAGTCAATAATAATAACGTCTAGAGAGAAATATTGTATGGAATGCAACCGCCATCGTGATTTCTTCGCTGAAAGAATCGATTCTCACCGTATATATATATATTATATATCCTTGCGAGTCTCTCGCGGTTCGTACGCTTGCCACAATCGAGCAAGATTCGCAGGGGGATTTGTTGTGCTGATAGAGCTCAATATTGACTGGTAACGCGCGTCTAAGAGATCGAGAATCTTCCTTGATTTTTATTAACATCTAAACGCAGGATGTACTCCCGACTTGTCACGCCTCGTTTGAGATCGCTCCAGCGAATTTAGACTCGATCTTCGACAAAAATTTTTATCGGATTTGATTGCGTTTCACGCGCGGCTTTTCTAATTTTTAGAAATAAGTAAAATGATGTTCCTTTAAGATGAAATCAAAAATAATTTTATCGTACATTCTTCTCTCGAAGATTAATTTGTCGCAATTTTTTTGCGTTAATACAATATTTTCTTTTAATTTATGCTAAACGAGCGTTCTAAATTTATCAAAAAACTTGTATAACTGAAAGAGATCACGATATTTTTGAGATATTCTGTGGATTCAATATTTCACAAAATGATTCTGTAGAAAGGCACATTATTTTACTTGATTCTAGTTGATCCTTTTCGACTGTTATACAGAAGGGTAAAAGGTGATCGATTCTCAAATTCTTTATCTCGTGCGTGCGATGTCTTTTCAGCGTAAATTTACAGCACGATTCGTCGTGCGCAACAGTGTACAAAAAGAAAAAAAAATATATATATATTAATTGCCCTTCAAATATTCTTTCCACTTAATATTCAGCACTATTTCAGCATACGAAGTGCTTAACAAGTATGTAGATACATGCAAGGATTTTCCATCCGTGGACGTTCTTACGTGTATAATAAATTTATACAGAAAAAGAGAGAGAGAGAGAGAGAGAGAGAGAGAGAGCTTACGCCGACTCGACATCCTGAACTTCTTTCCGGTGCGATCCGTTATCCTCGATCCGTTTGTATTGTCTTGTGTTGCAAATCGATAGAGCACTCGAGTAAGGCGCGTATCGTTAAGATTACGTTCTAACACTATGAAACACACACTGCAAAACCCCCTGCCATGTCTCAGAAAAGAAAAATGTCACTACACCTCTTTACGAATGCTGACTTCAATAAACTTCTGAGAATTGTGTGTATGTGTGTATGTGTGTGCGCGTGTATATGAGGTATATCTGGTATCTTTCATTATAAATATATAAATAATATATACACACACACGCACACACACACATACACACACACACACAACATCTGTCCAACTTCATAGTACACATTCGGAAGCTGCGAGTCGTTGCATAATCTCCGAGACATACACACACACACACACACACACACACAGTTCGCGGGCGAACGCAATATCGGCATACGCTCGGCAATGGTTGACTTTTTCGATTAATAAGATGTACAAACAAAATCCGGTTACGACCATCGTTAGAGAAGATGTTATTTAAGTAATTTAGTCGAAGTTTTTTGTCCAAAAAAAAAAAGATATTTTTTATACTCCTCTTTTATAAATAATTAAAGTGATTAGGAAAAGTGAAGGCGGAGATAACGGAATCTAGCTTTCGTTCTTAATCTGTTTAATTCGTGACGGTTGGATGGAGCATTTCCAAAATTATTTTTACTGTTTCAAATGATGATCACAAAACGATACTTTAAAACTAGGATAATCGGTGTTATCGTGCAGCTTGAAAATTCTACATCTTCATGCTACATTTCTTTTTCTATACATTTAAACAGCTATGACATAGATCATTTTGCTTTCAGCGTCAGGCAATGAATATATCAATTAACGTGATTAATTGTGTACTAAATGTTATTGGACTTTAAAGGTGTTAATAATCGTGCGGCCACATACGAACGTCTGATAATTAGCAAGCTTCCACTGACCTGAATCTTTCGCTAATTAACTTAGAAGATTTTAGGGGTTTCCCTTGAACCACAGCCACTTCCATAAAACGATAATGTTCCTACATGTAGCGTAAAGTAAAGCTGTAAATCAAAAAACTGCGATTTAGCCGAATTACGAGTCTAACAGGGTGGTTCATCAGAAACGTAATATATACCTTGGATCCAAAGGTACGAAGAAATGTTCAGGACAAAGTGTTTTTAGCTTGACGGTCTCTTCGAAATAAAGACTAAAATTTTTCAAAGTATATAGTCGCGATACTAACTCTTTTCTCTTATTATCACCTTGCAAAAAAAAAACGCTAACAATTCCATTTAAGAAAATGTCCACATTTCTGGGATAATTCAGACAAAATAATTTTGAGAGAACTTTCTTGCCTTCTCGAAATCGTTCGGGTTTTGTCCTCGACATTCCTTTCGGCACGTTCTCGAATGCAATTGGAAGTACCTAGATGTAGTTTCTAGGGGACCACACTCACACACAATTGGTCGATGTATCATTTATTAATCGAAAAACGAGACACATTTGGATTTGGAGAGGATTCACTTTCGTGCGAAACACGAGGAGGGAGTAAATAAGAATTGGGACATCCCGTTTGTGTCGTCGATAGCGAAGCCGACGAGGAGAGAATCAACGAAGCCGTTGTTTCGACGTGACAAAAAGAAATTTCGTTGTACAAAAGTGCGTGTCAGGAAAGAAAAAGATGAGAAACGGACGTTCCGATTATCTTGCTATATGCCTGCGTTACCAGTGATTGTTGCGTTTAAGTGAGTCTAAAGAGAGTGAACTCGGTATTCGCAGACAGCGAGGAAAAATCCTGGAACCGAGTTTTCCCTTCCGCTGATCGGTATATACACGTGTCAGTTACGAGTCGCGATAAAAGCGGCGCGAGAAGCTTATTTTTAACACCGGCGGACGATTTTTAAGGCCGATTTTATCTAAAACAACATATACGTAAATTTTGTAATACGCGGCCGCGTATTAACGATCGGTTTCTGTTATTTCTACTGTTGCGCGTAGAGCTTTATGGTGATTATCATAAAGTTACTATTATTGTCGATTTACGACCTACATTAAAAGGCGCTTAGGCAATCCAGAAAAAGGGCTGACATAATACAGATATATTTTTGAACGAATTTAGAACTTTAGAGCTTATTTTTGCTTAAAAAATATTCGAAGAATCAGAGATTCCTTATTACAATTAACGTAGACAACAAGCGATTTCTATATGAGCAGAATTTCATAAGGAAAAATTTTGTTAATTAAAAAATATAATATATGTTTACTATCTACTTAAATTTTTTATTCATTAAATCTTCCTTAATGCACAGTGGCATATAATTTTTAAAAATTACATATTAATGTTATATCACAAATTTGTTTTTGTTGTGTTAATATTTATTTTTTTGTGAGACAAGATCTTTTATCTATTCATATTTAATTTTAAAAAGTCGCCTTTTCTTCAGAGAATACATTCCTTTTTCCTAATCTCCAATTTTTCTGGATCGCCTCGCATAAGAATTCACAAACGCGACGGACGAAACTCTTTCTCGTAAATTTTGTTACGCGAAACGTGTCTACTCGACACTCGGTCGTTTTACATCTACGCGATAAACGTATTTTTGTACTTTCTCCTTATTGTTAAATTGGATGCAGGTATGTATGCCATACCTCTCGAGATGCGTATAAATATATAGGATCTCATATTATATACGAAATATTAATTAACGATTACGCGTGAATTACCCGTCAGTTATCATTTAGAGCGGAGCAAAAGTATGGATTTAGAGATCGATTTAGAGGGCGATCCGATAATAAGGTACGTTTACTTCGCCGATTTTTTATATCGCACCAGTCGGTGTCGACGAGAGTAAAGATTTTTGTCATAAAATTGTGAATATATACATACGTTAGTTACTGACAAATAAATGTTACACGATGCAGTTTGTGTAAGAATATCCCCTGTTCGTGTTCTTTCGCCGAACGAGCCGCATCTCTCCTCCGATTTTACTTTCTCCGATCACGGTACATAGATGTTATACAATACATTACGAAAGACTACTTGCGAAACGGGAAAACTGCAAATTTATTATGCTAGTTGATCATTTTCAGAATTTATGAAGAGATTAAAGCGCATAAAATTCTATAGAGTTATATTTTATCATATTTACAGATATGTCTGTCTGCGTCTATACAAGCCTGTCCTTTGTCCGAGAAAAAAAACATGTTCGATAATACATAACTTGTATTAATATTCCTGCCTTAATAACCCTATTGCGACCGCAAGCATTGACACTAATATCTATTAGTTGTCGGATCGAACTCTGCAATGAATATCATAAAGGCATATGATTAAACACCTCTTATCATTATTGCGAAAATAAAAAATGACTGTATAATCCACTTCTAGAGCGTGTCTCTCGAACTTACGAGTTTAAAAGTGAGTAAATATAAGCACGTATATTATATGTACGATCTTGCTACGTTTTCCTTTCGCAATTAGGTTCGTTGCGTTCGTCAGGGTAAGTTCAAGAGAAGTTTCATCGGAAAGTTCATATTTTAATTAAATTGCAGCACAATGAAATCTATTTTCTTTTTGCGTAATTTCCCTCGAACTCGATGCATTTTACTTCTTTTTTTTTTTATCCGATAAGACGATTCTCGGCCATTTTTATTGTCTTCAAAGTTAAAACCGAGACAAATATTCCTAGTCAACAGGACAGCATTGCCATTTAAATACTCCTTTTCATAAAGCGAAAAAGTGTGAGGGGAAAAATGCATCGAGATCTGGGGAACGAAAGAATAATGCGAGCTTCATCTCTTTTTTACATCCTCGAACATAAATGTGCGTGTAAAAAGATCCGTTTGCCTTTTCTCTCTGTATTTTTTTCTCGCTTCTCCTCGCTTCTTCACAAACGGCATTAGTTCGCACAGTCCCCTCTCTTCCCCGCCCAAATACCCAATACCGCTGTTGGTTGACCCAGAAAATTTGCGATATCTCGTCTCCGCGACATTCGCGCCTTTCTCCACGACTGACGATAGGTCTGCTTGCAGGGGAGTCGACATATTTGTGACTGTTGAGACTTGACTGATGATGGCGGGGCCGATCGGGGCTAAACCCTGTGACGATCAACCTCTGACCGCTGAAAACCTCCGCACCGCTTGATTACCGAAATCGATTGTGTGTGCGAAACTAGATGAAAACGACCACCATCGCCATCCCCGTGCCTGCCACACCACGCATGCATACACACCCTGCCCGCCATCTCCCGCCCCACAAAAAAAAAACTCTTCTTGGTATACACACACGCTGATGCTTCACGAAAGAAAAGAGTTACGTTATCATTTAGAGTTAATTTAATTTAACGTATTGTCGTGTGTCGCATCGTGATCAAGTACACGGCTTTTATATGAAAGAAATAAAGCGCCAGTTCTTTTTTTTTTTTTAATCCCGGTTGTGTCACCGGGGAATTTCCGTGTCCCTCGGGTGTATTTATATGACTCGCGACGATCTATTAACGAATAAACGATTTTGTATAAACGCAAATGTATTTATATTAAGTATCAATCTAAGTTGCGACAGGGTATTAATTGAATTGAAGTCGTGCTTCAGACCCAGTTTGGTCGCTGCGTTCGATAGATTAAGTCCTCGTCTTGGCTGCGCCAAATAGATAGAGATGCTTTTATGAAAAATTATAGAAATCATTCTCTTGAAAAGTTTTTTATCGTGACAAAAAATTGAGATGAAATAAATAAAGGAAAGCTTGCGGAAATGATTTTAGCGGAAGGAGCTTTGCGTTGGAGTTTTGAATTTGCTACACGGAGAGGCGCTTGGTTTCTTCTGTGCAAAAGCTGTTCACACCAGTGATAGCTAGAATTCTTATATATATATAAAAGAAAAGACGAATATTCGGTAAACATTTTCGTTTCAGTCTTGCATGTCAAACGCGCTTTGCTGTCGGAAATGGATCGATTTCGCATACAAGTCGAGTGAGAGTCTTGAGTATGTGAAGTACTCCCCCGAGTACTTCGAATACGAAGAATCCCTAAAGTACGCGCTGTCGCGTGTAACGCGAGATGTAAATCGAGAGTTTCTCTCTCTTTTTTTTTTATTTATTTATTCATTCTCCGAGGAGAGCAATAACGATATTCGCGTCTTGCGCGCGAATAACTTATTTATTATCTTTCCCCGACGTGTTTTATTCGTATATAATATACGTACTACGCAAGCGTTTTTTTTCTTTTCTGGTGTCTCTTCGACGATTGATGGACGATTCATTTCGACGACGCAGATATCCGATTTGTCGCAACATTTGTGTATTCGCGCGCTGATATTATTATTACTTTAAGTTCGCTTATATATATGTATATTTTTTTTCGTTATCACGAAATTTGTCGGTTTCATTTGTACGACACTTCTGTTTCTTTTTTTTTTTTTTTATTACCGATATAAAGCAGGATATCAATTATTATTATTATGGTATATCAGCAGTTGTTCGATAAAAATGCACCATTAATTCGTACAATAATTGTCTGTAGTGGTCATCTGTTCTTAATTTAAATCACGTTAAAATGATGAGAAAATAAGAGAAGAAAACATGATGACTGATTGTTGACGTATGCAATTGGTGTTCAGCATCGAAATACAATCGTTTCTAAGAAAAAAAAATAGACTTTGTTATCTATTATTATTATTATTATTATTAATTGGATCGTTTATGTATTTTATTTATGATCATGTTGTACCAGGGTTTTTAATACTCTATTCCGATCTTTTGTATTATGCCATCGTTTAGAAGGAGGACTAACGACGAGAAAGTTAGAGATATAGCGTTGCGTTTAAGAACGCGTTACGAAAGAATAGGTACGTAAGATCCATCATAGCTGAAATTACGATTTTTACGTTAGACCGATAAGGATAGCAATAAACACGTAAATAAACGTCGTTTGATTTACTTCTGCGCGTTTAGTATTTAATCAAACAAACAAACAAAAAAATGGAAAAAAATGAAAAGAAAAAGAAAAAATACGATGCCTTCTGTTGTAGTAGAATAAATCGATATGTTCGCATGTATTCCGCAATAGGAGCTTAAGTTTTGTCGCTTACATCGACACGAGTACATCGTGACCCCGGCACGTAGATACGACCTTTTTGTGACATCGTCGAATAGAGTCCGATCTTTACAAATTAAACAAAAGAAAAAAGGAAGTATAATGTATATCCATCGCTATACATTCGTCCATGCGAAAATGCATTCGAACGGACTTTGCGGAGAGAAAGAAAAAAAACTTTGCCTCCTCAGATAGATTCCATTTTTCACTTACCGGAAGCTTTACTGGGACCAATAAAACTACCTTGTAAGTTTTGCGTATTTCTTTCTTCTTTGCTAACGGCGATCTTAATTTTAAGAGCTCTATATATTTATGGTATATATTATAAATTAATTACTCGACTCAGCCTATAGAGTACAAAGTACGTGACTTGATCTCAGAGATTTAAATAAATTAATTGTCTTTCTCTGCCTTTCTGAACGAGCGCGGCGTTAAATTTTTTTTTTTTTTTTTTTTTTTGAACGACTAACGCACATTGAGAGTATAATACGTTTAAGGAATCATGTTAACAAAGGACAGGTTTTACGTTTAAAAAAACATTAGAAGCCTCTGAATTTATCGCATATCGATCTATCTACCAATCGCATTGACTTTCTCGTCGAACATACGCAGTGACGCTTGAAAATTTTCGTCGTTACATCTGTAGGTAGCACGGTGATTCGTATCTTTGGAACAAATCGTGTCAATATTAATAAGTGTTGCTTTTTATGCGGAAAGTATTTACTTTACCCGAACTATAACAGAAGAATTTTAAACAGACAAAAAAGCATATGAAAACCTTCGAAAGCATGCCATAATAATTACGAACGTCATAATAATATCCGTTTCTAGAATTTTTCTACTTTTGTAACGCGTAAAACTCGGTGATATTCTGAACGACTGACGAGGAGCGCGCGCCTTCCTTTACTCTCTCGACGACGAATTCTTCGCTATTATTTAATTCATTAATCTAATCCTACTCGTAAGATCCGATTACAATCTTTCGCTTCCGCAACACAACAACGAAATATATGTTTTATTTTTTTACATATATATGTATATTCGTTTGTTCCTAGTGCGATTTATAACCGCAGGTTAGACGCGGTCTAGTTGAAAATTCGTCGAATTTGGATTTCACGCGATCTTTTTAGCGTCTTATTTTATTAGCCCTCCCTCATACCCCTTAAGCTGCGACTCTGGCAGTCCGATTTATCGTTAATGATTTAAAGATAGAGGCAATACTATATACTATCCGCAGATAGTTAAGTTACATGTAATAATGCGTTCAAATGACAAATTGCGTTTTTTACAATGTACCTTGCAATAACAATAAGTTTGATATTAAAACAATGTGCTTTATCCTTATTTTTTTTATCCCACTCCCCACATCAAGGATCTGTACGAATTCTGATAGAACATCCTGCTTGATTTGTTATTCCAGTTGTGCAATTTTAAATTATTTTTATAACGATATAAATTCTTTAATTAAATTATTTTTAATTTAATTTCAATTTATTATACATTAATTGTATTTGGACTTAATAAAATTAAAATTAAAATTTTCTAACGAGTAAAATAATTAAAATATAAATATATGCAACTTTGCGAAAATAATTTTAAATAGATTATAAAAATCTTATATTTTTAGGCGAAAAATTCGCTAGATATTTGTGTGTATGTGATATTGACAAATAGGCAGGCTCAATAATTCTATCAAGTTCACTATGAATAGATTGATTTTGATTTTGTGTAAAAATTTTGTTAAAAAATTGAAATATTTCATGGCGCAAAGGAGGAAGAACACATCTCGTGTGTCTTCATAATTATTTATATATTTATATTTTCAGATTTCTTACATCTATTGTAATGTTCGAAAGACATACACTGCTGGATTCTGATCTATTTATCTCCCTCTGCCTCTACCACGATTAAAGCCTCCTCTTCCACGGCCGGATACTTTCCCCTTTGGCGGCGGTGACTTCGGTCTGAGCGCTTCTATCCTTTCAGTGCAGCCGGTAGTGATCTGACCGTTGGCAAAGTAACTCTGATATAGGTCCGCGTTGAAATTAGTGTTTGTTAATTCTGGACCGACGGTGAGCCAACCAGGTCTAATGGTGCTATCACGACCAAAGAGATGCAACCTGAATGAGAACAGAATGATTAATTTGAATAAAGATGATATTTTCTAAGAAAAAAATAGATAGAAAAAGGATTTAAAGTCAAAATCTTTTTAGAACTTCAAGTATTACATCTTTAATAAAAAATTCGACTCCATGTATATTTCTTAAATAATTCCAAATAATTTTTAGTGTTCAATAATGTCTTACATTTATCATTATTCATATTTATTTTTAACAAAAATATCAATAGAAATATTTCAAAATTTACATAATTGACAACTTGATTATCATGTAAAAATATAAATTCTATTAAAATAAGAAAAATCTATTGTACATTTATTGCAAAATAACACAAGTTGATTTATATATTCCAAAAGGAAGTTGAAAGTTTTGTATTTGTACATTTTCGTACCTTCTTCGGCCGAGGCAGAAGTGCTCGATGATGTGAAAAATCTCTACAGGTTTCTCAATGGATCCATAATCGGGCTCCTCGGATATAATGAGATCGATATCGACATTGGCGTGAATAAAATCTCCGTCCGTGGAGCGCCGCACCGTTCCCTTGATACCCATAAGACAGTGCTCCTTCGTTCTCTGCAGCACCGCTTTACTGTCCAGATTCTTGCTGTGACCCGGATTGTTGATGTTGGTGCGGATCCAACAGATATCCTCGCAACGGCGGAAGCCCCACTTGCGGAGACAAAATCGTCCCATGTCCAGTCCGTCGCTGCTACCGCACCATAGAAATACGAAGCTGCGATTTGCGGCCACCTCACCGATATCCAACTCCATTATCTGCGCGAGAATTATTTGCATTAATGACAACTATTAATCTCATCTAAAAAGTGAACTCAAAATGGAGAAAGTAGAAATCACAAATAATTCTATTTAATGTTATTTATTTCGTTAATGAAAAAAAAGTGAATTTTTCGTAAGAAAACGTTAATTTAAAAAACAAAATCTTATTTCTTTAAATAAAAATTTAAAGTAGTTTAAACGTAATTAAGTGTGATGGAAGACTAACTTGGTCCCAATTCCAAAGTTGCACATTGGTCGCGCCACATGTTCTCTGATACTCTTCCAGAGGTGGCTCTATAAGAATGACATCAAATTTACAATTGAGCTCTTTCAGATTGTAGGACAGCAGGTCTGTCTTTAGGTACATTGGTGGAGTCGCGGTCTCCGCGATTAGATCGTCTTTCAGCTTGATCAGCTCGCGAAGCTTTGGGTATTCTTCGAATCTGTCCGCCAGACCCACGTCCCTGATAAAATTCTGCGGCCGCTGACCGGTGTCAATGAAGTGCTGACAGTAGTCATTGTGCGGATTCGACGATTGCGTTCCCTTCGCATAAAACAAGAATATCTTAGACCTACAATATCTCAAACACGAAATCAAGCGTCAGGCGTTGGTGAATACCTTCAAGAACGTCGAGGAATCCTTATATACAATCTCGTCCGTCGGTACGACGTCGTCTTTCAAATCCTTGACCGCGCTGTCGGACTTGTCGTTGGAGAGCCTGCCTCTCTTCTTCTGCGTATCCTCCACATCCGTTCCGAGAATCTGCCGCAGTTCGTCCACGCTTGAAACTCCCAGCTGAAGGGGCAAACACACGTGAGGATATTGGCGCTTAATTAACCTCAAAAAAAAAAAAAAAGACCGCGGCATTTCTCCTTCAAGAGAAAATCCCGGCACTCACCGTCTGGGCCAAGAGCTTCTTGCGTTTCTGAGAGCGTTCCCAACGTGCCTGCAGCATCGTTTGCATCCTCGTTCACGTCGCGAGTGTCAGGAACATGGTCAGGGAAGTTCTCGCGTCTCACATGGCAAAATCACATCGTCGGTGCCGGGAGGAGAAGCTGAAGAGCGACGGACGGGCGGAACGTGATTCGCGTTGCTCGCGAAAAGAGTCTACCTCGACAATTTGGACGGTGCTGTCTCGTCCAAGAGCAACGAGGGAAATCTCATTCTCGATTTATCCGCCTTCCAGCCTCCCCGTTCTCTTCATAACACGGCGTCCTCTATTTTCTCCTTTATTCCCCGCGCGTTCCTCAGATACTTTATTCGCTTTCAGAAACTTCGAAAAAAATTGCCAATATCGTGAACATGCCTAACCTAATCTTCTGTTGGATGCCGACATGACGCGCGACGTATGTCAGCGATTGACAACAAGCCTCGCCCCGCTCGCCCGACGCCAGGCGAGGCAATCGGCAATATCGAGGTTACGCTGCCTGATGACTGTGTCGGTAATGACGCTGGCTGCATTTACCGCTACTCTGGTGACACACATGACGTTGCAAATTGTGAGTAAAATTATTTACGTGGCCTTATTTATATACAAAATATAGAATAATACATACAAGAAACAAATTTGATAAAATACAATTTGACAATAATATAATCACTGTGTCGCACCGTCGATCGTATCATTTGCTAGTATGATTATTTGTTGAAAGTATATATATCTTAAATATATACTTAAATAGTTCTCAAATATATCGGTTAATTTTTGTTATCAAAATCTGATTTTAAGTTAATAAAAAAATATTTGTGCATAAAAGATTTGATGCGCCATGTGTACGTATATGTATATACAGATAAATGTGATGCATGGAAATTAAAATGATAATAATGGCTTTCGTTTTATATATATATACATATATATATATTAAATATTGTACGTATACTGAATTTATAAAATTTATGATTTAAGGGAGAACTAAGATCGTGTATTAAAATATTACAGCATCAAGCGAATGAAAAAGGGAAAAAAAGACAAAAAAATTTTAGCAACCTCATCAAGTAATTTTAGTCCTCGACTCTCATTATGTTAAGTGCTGCAAAAATTATTCAGATAAAAAGACTCCATTATTTCCTCATTTTGCTCGTTATCTCCATTTTCGTTTTACGAAACGTTTTACCGCTTTGTTGCACAATAATTACAGTATTATTACATATAACAGATATACATATCATATATAAATATGCCATAGACGTGGCCTGGCAAATATTTGAGAAATAAACGTACGTGTCGTTTCGAAAGAAAAAGAGAGAAAGAGAAAATCAGAAAAAGAGAAAGAGAGACAAAAGAACCTGGACTATATGTATAGAGGAAATATGTGCTTAATGGGTAAAAAACGCACAAACAGTGCGACGCAGCACTCATTGTGTCAATAGAAAAGAATACCTATGCCGAATCAAAAAAAATCGCCATCAGTGCGACACGCTGAACGAAAAACAAGATGTAACTCGATGCAACCAAGTAAAAAACTCATGACATGCAATGAAAAAAAGTGGAAAATAGGAAATTGGAGAAAAATTTTCTGTATCCACATTTATATGTGGAGAGATTAAGAGGTGATCCGAATGCGGACATTGTCAGAGAGGACGAAGAAAAAAAAGGAAAGGGAAGTCAGGGAATCAGCGAAATTTCTAGTTTGAGAAACGGGGGTGCATGTCCTTTGAGGGAACCACCGCGGCGCTCAGTGGAAAAGAGGGGCTGCGGTCAGCCAGAGGAATTGGCGACGCACGGTGGAGAACCGCGTTGGCCGGACGACGGAATCGACGGCGGCACCGACCATCCAGATAACGCCGGGGATCCACGTCACGCGCATTCGCCAGGTGAATCGAGCGAAGG
This sequence comes from Wasmannia auropunctata, assembly GCF_000956235.1. Classification (NCBI taxonomy): domain Eukaryota; kingdom Metazoa; phylum Arthropoda; class Insecta; order Hymenoptera; family Formicidae; genus Wasmannia; species Wasmannia auropunctata. The sequence continues at coordinate 403,472 of NW_012026913.1, read as the reverse complement.
AACGGGCCGTCGCACACGTCGTCGCCGCAGTGCAGCACGCGGCTGGCTCTCCGCTCCCGCGTGCGTGCATCGGTGACCGTTTTCAAATTGACGCGCGATCGGTACGCGCGGCTCTTCCGCCGGCCCGGCCGCTAATCGACGCGCATGGATCACGCCGGAAAGAGAAAGAGAGAGGTACATATCAAATTCCAACGCTGAGTGAGCAAATATATATATATTTTTGTCGAATTTATGGTCGCTTAATTGTGCTTGAAATTTATGTCGCGCAGAGATAAATAAAGTTAAAAATCTCTCGTCGAGGAAATTTAATTTTATCTCTCCGTTATTACGAAGGAATTACGAAGGAATCGTATTAACATAGCATTACTGCAGTTGTTGACAAATTTTAAACTAGATGTACATTACGTATCGTGTGATCGGTAAGATTGTCACGAATAATTCCATCCTTCCTAAATTTACGGGATCAACAACGAAAAGCGGATAAGATTATATAATTATTATTCTTTCTAGTCAAAGAATTTATACGTTAAACTGTCTATACATTTGACCATTACGGAAATATAAGATTTACAAAACAAACATTATACGTCAACGAGGGATTTTTCTCGCATATTTTTCTCCACCCCTCCCCGAACGGGTCTCCGTGGAATTTCGTCTGCACGCGCCCGTACGTTTCCCTTCCCACCTTCGTGACTTCGCCCCTCGTTCTCCAATTGGCGTAAGCGCGAGATCGTTTCGAAAATGAATGTCGACGCGCCGAACGTGTAATACACGCCGCGTTCTTCGACATGTGTCCAGGAAAACAATTTTTTGCCGGCGTTCTCTCGTTGGCAAAGATCTCCGCTGTATACGCGTATATGTGTACACACATACATACGTATAATGTATCATACAACGACGCGTTTGGTAGCAGGCGCGTATGCCGGCAGCGATGTCGAGCCTGTCGGGGCGGTGAGGAGCGTTTCTTGGGAGCACGAGGATAGCACGATGGTAAAAACCGGGTGAATCGGTGCCGGTGCCACGTGCCGCGATTGGCCATCGACCCTCCACGGTGGTCGACTCTTACCCTGAAAATCGGTCCGAATTCCGGGAAACGGTGCCGGTACCCCTCGCGTCTCACCCCCCCTCCGGGGTAACTCCCCTTTTACTTGTGTACCATTGCCATATTTTGTTTACACCGCGCCGCACACCGCGTCGGTCGATCGCCCGATCGCTCGCTCGCTCGCACGCTCGCTCGCTCGCTCGCGCGGATTGCAACGACAGGTTACAGCGCTGCCGCCGATCGAGTTGGACGGCAGCAGCGGCGAGGACGAGGACCAGACCCGGGACGAAGAGGACCAGAGAGCCCACCGGCGGGACCAGGCACCAGGCCCCGCGGCACACCATCGCCCGGATAACTCGATAGATCGACGCGGCAGTGCCATCGTGCAGGTCAGTTCGGGCGACAGTGATGTGAAGTGTTATAACAGACACTCATTTATATATCCCCGGATATATAAATTTACGTCCCTCCGGGTATCTAGGTCTCTGCATCCTCCAGGATGTACTCGGATATACCCGCGTCTTCGTCGCGACGACGCACCGCTATCTCTGTTTTAGTCTCGAAATAATTTGTGACTATATTTAGGCGCTCGTTTTATAAGTTATACTCTTCGGTATTTCAAATCGACAGTTCCGCGCGACGAGGTGATGTTATTCCGAAGAGCCGCCAGCACTCCCCGTTTGTACGTTTGACCTAATACCGGATATTTATATTTGACGATGCAGTGTATGTGTGTGTACGTGTGTCGCCGAGATACGTCCGCAAAATTAACACGGGAATAAAGCATTTGGTTCGAAAATCAAAATACCTTTCTATATCACTACCTTCCACATTCCGGATGCACATTTCCGGAGGGCATTACCTTCAAATTAAAGAATGATATCCTCACAACTTCCTAGAGCTTGAGACTCCTCCAGGAAGAACTGAAAATCGAAAGCAATACGTTTAACAATTTGCCGATTTTTCAAACTCGAAGATTCTATCGATGCCTTTTCGTCCCCTCAATTTCGGAATTCGAGAAAAATAGAGCATGACTTCTAAAAATAAATAATTATTCTATTATTGTTATTATTATTATTATTATATTTATAACTGCAAATGCAATTAATTGGTTAGTTTAATTGGCTACAATAGTTCGTCGAACTTGCCGGACTGACTCTCTGTAGAGTATAAAGTTACGTCTACGTGACTCTTCGTGATTGGTATTGCCTACGTGATGTTTACCTTTTTTTCGCGTTGACTATGAACCATGTAGAAGTAAACAAGCCATTTCTTGCTCGGAATAATGAAGGAATTTCGGCGAATTTGCTGCATGCGGAAGAAAACGTTAAGTTTTGTAAACGAATAAGAGCTTCTAGAGTTATAGACAATTCGAAATTTTGTGCGCGTTCTCCGAGTAGATTTTTTACTCGGCAGGTATGCTTATTATATCCGACATAAGATATAAATTATGCGCTGAAGAGACGGTTCACGTGATTAAACCATCGTGGCGGGCACGTGGATGGTATCCTGCCACATGATCGCATTTTTTCGCGGGTCATCGCGAGCAACAAAAATCGCCTTAAAAACAAGAATCACATGGGAGCGGGCTCAAACACGTGCTGGCATTAAATGCGTATATTTAAACGCATACCGAGAACGAGAATTCGAAATCTTCGCGTCCTTCCTGCCATCCTACGCGATAATAATTCTAAATGGGACGTTCCGTGTGAAAGCTTCATTGGAATGGAATGTGGGCTCCCTACCTTTCAGAGTCCTAACAAAGATGTTATTTAATATTATCGTCTCGCTATCGATTCTTCGGAAAATACCTGCAGAACAAATAAGCAATGCCTAATAATTTCTATTTTGAATTTTTCTATTTCTTGTTGGCAGCGTCGCGACGTGGTGAGGTAGGCGGAGGTCGCGGCGGACACGTCTCTCGTCGAACGGCAAGATGAGGCCCGACGAGATGGTGGTGAATACCGGTGAGCCACGGCGGGCGGCGGAAACGATGTCGGAGACATCGGAGGGCACCGCGACCACCAGTGTGTCCGGCAAGTCCGGCTTCGAGAGCCGCGAGGAGCTGCGTGACCTCGCGGCCCTGCTGGGCATCAGTGACCCCGAGGATTTGCATCAGGAACGCTTCCGCGTGGATCGCCGCAAGCTAGAGCAGATGCTTCTCGGTAAGTGTGCGCGAGAGGTACGAGAGATCGATACGCAGCTAAATTTAGCGGAATCGACAAATGCATTGATACCGTATATAAAATGGCATGCAAATGTTCCAGATTCAGAATCATTTTTAGCAGCAAATTTAAGTTGGATTAAAAAAAGTGAAAGAATATAGAATAATAACGGAAAAATAAAAGAAAAAGAAATTCTACAATTCTGTACTATATCAATTCTCTATTTATAATTCTATATTAGAGAAAGAGAGAAAGAGAGCCGTTTTCATTTTCTATATTACGTTACCATCAATTTTATTATCGCTATTCAATAATAACAGATTTTTTCAGATGTAATATAACATCCATATTTATTTTTAATATTTAAGTAATAATAAATTTTCATAAAAATCTCAATCAAATCTAGTAACATTTTTTTTATTATTAATAACACTTTTATTGATTGGATCGTAATTAATATTGAAAACAAAATGTTAATCCTTAAATTATAAATATAAAATTGGTTCCTTAAATTATATATATATATATAATTTTTTTTAAATATAATTCTTTCATTTTATTTTTATTCTGCAGTAAAATATTAGATTTAATGTCAAATTATTGAAATGATAAATCGATTGTGTTCATGAAATAGTATGTGACTATTAATAGAAAGCGAATTGAATCGAATAGGCAGTCATAAAGAATTTAGCTAATTTAAATGGCAACTGTATCAAGGACCAATCCAATCTGTCGTGACGTGACAGTCTCCCATGGCTGTCGCACTTTCTCCCGACCACCAATATCAGATTCCGTGAGTAGGTGGTTATCAAAGAAAGTCAAGACATTAACGGTCAGGGTAGACATTATAACGATCGAATAGTGCAACTTGTTTCCAAACTGTCAATTACCTGAAAATTTTTAACGCGAATTAAAAAGCAGTAAAATCATTTCATGAATATGTAATGAAATGTTGCCTTTCGGACAAGTTCTAAGTTTATGAATTCAGCGTTATATATTCAGCTGCTTTAATTTAACGCTAAATGCCACTGGTTTTGTTTCGGCCTCCAGTTTTCTGACGAAAATCTGCTACCTCGCGCGATCATCGCCACCGTATTCAGCGTTAAATTACGCGCCACGAATGGGCCACGACAATAACTTCGCCGTTATGTATTTCGCGTTTAATCCCCCCTTTTCTCACCTCATTCTTTCTCTCTCTCTCTCTCTCTCTCTCTCTCTTTCTTTCTCTCGATATAGCATACTAAGCACTCCGGTATCCTTTATCACTTTCATTGCTTCTGGAGTGTCTCTATAACGCTCGAGGAGCGAAACGAGTCACCGCGGTGTCTACTTTCGCTTTCCCGTCGAACATAGACTTGATTCCTTTTCGCTGTCTTTCCGCGACGACGAAAGCATTCGCGATTTGCGAAAAATTTTCCGACAAATTGAACCGAACAACAAAACATTTTCACACTGTTGTGTTTTAAATATTAAGAATTTAAAAACAGTCTTTACTAAAATAAAGTTTTCTTATACGTAAATATTAGTACGATTGATTTTTGATAAAAAAAAGAATCAAGATTAAGATTAAGATTAAGATCGAAAATTATTGCTATTATAGGCTAATGAATACAAAAGTAAGGAAACATTCTTTTAAATGTCTTTTGCATCATCTAATAATTTTAAATCGTAATACATTCTTATTTTTAATGCAATCGTTAATTTTTTTTGTTCGAATGTCAAGTCTATCAACGTGATTAGATAGAGCCAGGAAATGTAGCAGCAATTTCTTGTTCGGTTTGCTGCCGCTATTTGCATTCGCGAATGGCATACCTGGAACTATACGATTTAAATAGATGTCTTGTTTGTAAACGGGATTACAGAGCAGCTGTCAAGTCACAGTGTTTTTCGCGCCTTGTAATATCGTTCAGTCGATCGCGATGTAATGGCGTATAAATTTACTTTGCTTACGGAATACGTGTATTTTTATACCGATACGCGGAACGGAAGTCCGCGATTATATAGATTAATTTAACTTATCGCGAAAGCGAGAGGCAAGAGTTACATCATAAACATGTGACGATATAATAAAATTAAGATAAATAACGATAGGCAGGAAGAGAGATAATCGCCATGTTTGAATGACTTTTCAATGTTTTAATTTTATCTTTGCATTTATAGGTGATGTCAAACCGGCGGATACTTTCTTCCATGGCGTGAGTTCTTTTTTTTATTCCTTTTATGTGATCGATTAATCTCTCTAGTTATACATAAATATAATCAAGATATAAGCATTGCGAAATGCAAAGGAAACCAAGTAAAATATTTTTAAGATTAATATGTTTTAGAGAATTCCATATCTCTTGAAATTAATCATTTAAAAATCCTCGATTTATTCAATTTTTATATAACATTATTTTTTTATATAGAATAATTTTTTTTTAATACGAAGAAACAAACGAAATAGAAAATTGCTTGAACAAAAAAGATTTCGGAACAATATATAGTTAATAAATAAATCGAATAATTAATTAAATTCCAATTAGTATTAAATGTTCAACAATAATTTTAATATATTGAAAGATCAGCGCTGAATGTTGACATCTCGTTGATTTTCTGTTTGCTTGCTTATAAATCCCGGTACGAAAAGTGAAGTCTCATCGCGAAGATTTCATTGATCGATTAGTGAGAACTTTCTATCCAACGATTGCTGACAAGCGACACGTAAGATAGATCGCTTATTTCATGATGCAACTCCTTTCTCTTGACCACAAAAGATTTTTTTTAGTGCAAGATCAGTAAAAGTTCCTTGCTATTTGCGTTGGCTTATTTTTATCTCGTTAAAGTGAGTTTCTTATAAAACATCGGTATAATTGGATATAATTGGATATTTATAAATTAAGTAAAATTAATTATTAAAATAAATCTTTATGAGATTGACTCTTTTTATAACGTTAGTTTATCAAATTTAAGAAAACAGTGTTTAGAACAATATTCCAAATAATAGGTTATTTATATCACAGTTAACTCGCTATAAATTACTGTAATAAATACAGTATAATAAATAGACGACTTAATTAAAAAGAAAAAAACATTGTTTTTCAGTATTACAGAGACACAAAAAAAATTACAACATATATTGTAATTTTGTCTGTTTGCGTGTCACTTGTAATTTTTTTGGTGTACATGATTTAGGTATATATGATAGCGGAAAATGTATGTATGTATATCTATAAACTCTCATAGTGCACAGAAAATTTCTGTAGCTTTCACTTTGTAAAAAGGAAACGTACAGACATACAATTATGACGAACTTCTTCATTTAATTACCATAATAATCATTTTCGACATAAAGTCGGATTTCATACCGGGTAACAGACAGCGAAATTAAATTTCTCCTTTTTTTTCATGCCATGTTTACACGACAGGACAACTAGTTTCTACGGCAAAAGAAGGAAGTATGGGAGATATAAAATATAAGCGAAGATATATACATATATAAAAGTTAATATACGAGCCGGCAAACCGACGAATGTCCATACAGCACACATTATTGCAGGTGTAATATTTATAACTTATAAAATTTCACAAGACAAATTCATAGATTTGTTTTCGTGATATGCCGAAGGGATAAATAGAAGTTTAATTGACTTGGCCGACTTCGATAATCGCATCTACAGGATTGCCGACGTGGGCGAGTTGTCTCGTTGTCGAGGCACCGTGCGTCGCACTGACCTTGCGATTATGCGAAAGCGAAAGAGTCTATTTTTAAGTATTTTCGCCTCCTGTACTGCCTCCACCTCTTCTCTCTCATTCTCGCGATAACTCGCGTTACGTCGAGCGAACTGCGACTGTTCGCGCAATACGATTTCTGCACTGATAACGGCGACGATACGTGAGCTTCTCCCCTTCCGAGATTTCGCCAACTTAATCGCTGAATACAATTTTTATACATGGTTTCTCATAATCGAGAGAGGCTTTATTTAATTTCATATGATTTTTTTTATCTCTAATTTTCCTACTTCTTTCGCGTATTTCTTTTTCGAAAACAATCATGAGAAGAAATTGTAGGAAGAAGAGGATTTTTATATGAATACAATATAAATAATAAAAGATGAAATATCTTATAAAATGTAAAAGGCTGTAAATCATAAATCACCAAGAGAAAGACTTTATAGATGAAATTAAGTTTCTATCAAGTCAAAATCGATGGGGATACCGAATTGCTTGATACTTCAATTAAAACTCCGGAACGATCTCATATTGTAAGAGTTTGAAGTATTAATGTCAATTAATCTTGCAGTCGTCAAAGTTATGCTAGATATTTACAGTAACTGCGATTGGATTATTGCAATGAAATGGACAGTTGCTCCGTGCGCGTGTTTACTGTGAAAAAATTAGTAGCAAACGATTTCTTGAATGCGCCGACGACGAAAAATCTGGATTACGACGCGGAGAAATCCGCGAACGAGCGCGTAAAGGAACTCGTTCTCTCCTTCGTTTTCTTCCTCGTCATGATAACGTAACTCGAAATTACAATCGTAGAGCGAAATGAGCCCGCAGCAGGAAGCTTACGATTCGGACGTAACACCGCATACTTTCTCCGTCCTCTCGCCCCGTCCCTTTCGCTCGCCCGACAGCTCGACAGAGAAAACCGATCGAGTTTGCGACCGCACGGGGATCGCGGGTCTCGCAGCGATGAGAGGATAATTGAGGAAACGCGTAATCGGATAACGCCGTGAATCGGGAAACATCGAGGGCCAAACACGTACTTGTCTCTCATTAAATTCGGTTCGAATCGAAATCAAATTCGGGAGAAGAGAATTCTAAGCTAAAATAAAATAATAATAATAATAATAATAATGAAATCATGTGATTTACATATATATCACGAGGATGTACAATCTAATCGCAATTATTGTAAATATTTAGCATAACTTTGACAACTGCAAGATATTAATTGTTATTAATACTTTAAACTCTTTAACAATATAATCTTTAACAACATTAAATATATAATAATTTTTTATTTTTCTACATTTTATAATGTACAAACTTGACTTTACCAAAAATTCGACAACTCACGAACTATTCCATGTAGCGCTTTTTTGTAATATAATTTCTCATAAGCAACGTATTAATGATTGAATGAGGAAGTTAGTCGGCGGAAGGGAGAAATTCCGCCTATCGGAAAAATCGGACAGATGAATGAGAGATGAGTGTATGTGTGAATTAAAGAGATAAATTAAAACGTCGCGAAAAGACTGCGGCGATAAGACCGCGGCCCGTGATGCCTCACAAGAGCCGTTCACTAAGCAAGTTCGAAGGCAAGTTCGTGCTTATCCTTATCACCTTTGCACGACCGTTGCGTAAACGAGGAGGGGAGCCCTGGAAATACACCGGTCGATTATTTATAGAGCGGTTTTAACGCTCGGTACCGCATCCTCCCCTCGCCTTTTAAGCAATTCCATGGCGCGATACGCGAATACCCGGTATTATCGCCAATGTACGTGAAAAATTTTGCCGAACTCGCGTCGTATATAGTATGACACACTTCAAATATGCCTACATTGATCTCTCTCTCTCTCTCTCTCCTCTCTCGTTTCCTCCCGATGACGATATCGCCACGTTAATTATAGCGCCATGGCGTAATCCTTGACCGCTGTTGGCTCTCCGATGCCGATAACAACGAGTGAGATATCGCGCATTGCTAGTCGGCGCTTCATTAATTAATGTCCGCGTGCATATTGCCTCTTCGGTGAGGCATATTGATTTTGCAGATTGCTCAGAAATCCTAAATTAGCATGAATAATGTAGTTGCTGTGATAGGATTTCGTCACGATCAATTCTTCGATATATGTGACCATTTTTAATTCAAATTTCCTATCTCAAATACGGGATATTCGAGAAGATAATCGATGCTTTGTTATCTTATGAAATGCTTTATCTTGCTAAATTAAATTACGGTCGTTTAATGGTTATTTTTACCATATAAAAACGTGCTAATTATTGTATTCTAAATTTAGTTTACACACACACACACACACTTTATAATAAAAAATAATCATTAACTGTTATCGTAATTTAATTTGGTAAGATAAATAAAGTATTCCTTGAGATAACGAATCATTGATTATATATATATATATATACATGTATAAAGAAAAAGAGAAACTATTATATATATTTTAACTTTGACCAATACATACACAATATAGACTTTTCAAATAGTAGTTAGATACATCACATTAATTTGCTGTAATTTGTTGTAATTGCCAATAATTCTTTCATTCGTTTTATTTGAATCCATCTTATAAAATGGAGTTCCTTTTGCGGGCAGACGTTTTAATTTTCACGATCACGTTTTTTCTTCTTCGCAGTTATCTTTTAATTTAGCCAAAGAAATGCAATCTCTGTCAAATATTATTCTGCCACTGATAGGAGATATGACTCTGTGTCACGTTTTAGAAACGTCATATTTTAATTTCTTCTTCAAGAGGATTACAATTGCCCCTTCGACATTGTTATATTATAATTAGGGATATTTATGATAACTTTGTATTATCCCTGCATTATTAACTAGCTTTATCACCGCGTTTTCTTTCGATACTTGCTGAATAATTTGTTAGAATCGACATTAATTTTGAATATCGATGTACTTAAAAATCACCAAAGTCACGTAACAATATATAATAAACAAATATATTATAACACGAGAACCGTTCAAATTTAAGTTATAATTCAATAATTATACAAAAATAAAAGAAACAGTAATGTAAGTCATATTTATTTTTCAATATAGTTTCCCTGTGATTTTCACCGGTATTATTGTTCCGGCAGCTTTTGTATTTTTTGAGAAAAATATCTTTTGTCGGATTTTAAATAGTATGTAAATGACGTAAGACTTTCGAAAAAGGTCGAAAAATCTAAGATAAAATCAGAGATAAATCATTGCAAGTGTTTGAGAATTCACAAATTTTTTTTGAGAAATGTTGGAACCGATGTATTGAAAATCTTATAACATGAATTCTGTGAATATTTAGGGTCGACTTTTCCTCTTCTCTATTTCAATCACGAGACCAATTTTCGTTTTAGCATTCTTGTGCTCATCTCAAAGCCACGCGTCATTTTTTGCAATTCTCAAGGATATTGGAATGCTATCTTTCACATCAATAATATTTGCTAAACTCGACCGGCAAAGAGCTTGTTTTCCTACTCGAATGTTTGTTTCTTTCGCGATTTGCATGCACATCAAATCGATGAGAAACTATATGTTTGATTATTTGATATAGTTACTCATCTCTTAATTATCACAATTCTGAATGATAATTATCATAATATTGATCAACTATACACTTAATGCTGGCATTCTTGTTGAAATGTCGCCTTTTATCGATATTTTTTTAGGACAAAGCTGCACCTTCGAGAGAGAAATAAAATATAAAATATAGAGATAAAAGAAATCGCCCGAAAAGAAAGATGTCAGATTCTATTCGTAATTTAGTTATTTGATTTTTTATATTTAATTCTAAAATGTAGCACTTGGACGTGTAATGTCCAAAAATCTCATTATACATATGCATAACATATGTATAACATATGTATAACATATATACACAAATAGATTCAGTTCAAGATATTAAAATAAACTAAAATAAATGTCTATATAAATTTTTTAGAAATTTTTATGAATACAGACGAATGCGTGGAGCATAGAAGTGATTACTTCTATACATCTTTCGCGAAATTCGCGGGGAATAGCGATGATACAACCCACGATTTGTTTATCAGTTTCATATATAGCGCTTGTTTCTTCGAGCTAGTAATAATTCAGGCGATCACCCCCGTATGCTCAATCTTCGTGTCTTCGCAAAGTTTTATCTAGCGCATGCGTTCGTGAATGAACACATAAATTGCATAAGGCATGATTTCGCTCAAGCAGACCGCTCGAACACATCCGATGTTGATTCGTCGAACTAGATTCAGCGATTTGCTGAAATTATATGCGTAATCTGCCGCGATATACGCGGCCGAAGTGATTCGGAACGATGATAACGCGTGAAATGATAACAGTCAACATACATACATCGGCAACATATATCAGAGAGCTTTTCCAATATTTTAAGCCGGAGAATAATTGTAACTGCAACCGGACTGCGCATCAAGACTTCGATTAATTACTACTTATATCTCTATTAATTCCTTCGTAATTTCTAATTAAACTGTATGAAATTCTATATCTAATAAGTCGAGGAAGGAAATCTCAGACATGTATATTAAGAAAATTTTCGTGTTTTTTAATACCTAATGTATTAAAAACACATGCACGCGCGCGTATATTTAAATGCAGTGCACTATCTCGCTCTATAATAAGACACTTTGCACAAGTAAACACGTATACGTAATTTAATCTCTAGAATTTTTTTTAAGAATAATCGAATCGGTGAAAGTGTGATCGAGCTTCTTACGTACGCGAGTTTTGAATTGCGGTACGTGATAAGTCAGCATTTTGCGCAGCAATAACATACTGTACATATCGCCGATAGATAAAATCCCTATCAATTAAGTAATATCAGTAACTTCTCTCTTCAAATTGTTTGTTACACAAATGTAAATCAAGTGTTACTTAATTTCGATCGATTGATACAATCGGAATCAACTTGAAAATGAAAAAGGATGATGTTCCGTAAAGTTTTATCTTAATTTTTTCAATATTTTTTCCAATTTGCATTTGTAAGGCGAAATAAATTAGACCATAGTCAAACACTTGTTAAAGTATGACTAATACAGTTGAACAAAAATTGAAAAAAAAATGTTGAAGTATGTCACAATATTTTAAACGTTTGCAATTGTCTTTATCTACTCGTTGCGCAATTGATACATGCGATTAAAAGTATTTTCATATCGAGTCGGCCCTCACACATATTTATCTGGTTCCTATAATCAGCTACTTGTGCATGTTGAAGATAAAGACCCGCATGTCTTCGTGATAACTTCGCTCGATGCACGGTTTTTTCTCGATCTCACTAATTTTATTGAAAGAATACACAACTCGCAGAATTTCACTATCCGTTATTTGATTCCGTGAACAAAACAAAGATTTGGTATAAACGAAATGAAAAATAGTAGTAAAGAAAGATTAAAAAATTAAAAAATCTTATAATTTTACATGAAATCTCCATAATCATAGTTATGTAGCATGACATTCTTTTTGAAAATAAAGCTGTATTTTTTAACGAATTAATTTTAAATTCAATGTCTGAAATATTCAGCTTAAAATTGTATTTTTGATATATCAAATTTTTTAAATATTTAATCTGAAGAGTAACACAATCAAATAAAAAATAATAATATTTCTTATATTACATTAAAATCAATGACAGTTTGTGATGAAAGTAGAGACACAAAGACAAAAACAAGAAATAACTGAAAAATTCTGTAGATATATATATATAGAAGCATTCATTAAGAATTGACTTGACAAATCACAACCATCCGGAACCGATTTGATTCTTCTTGAAATATGTTGTTAAATACAAAAATCTAAAACATATTTTTTTTGTACGTGCAGAATTTCATGGTTAGGTGAAACATCTTTTTTGTAAAAAAAAAAAAAAGATGTTTTGTGTTTCGAAGCGAATATTGTTGGAAGTATAAAAGATACAACAAAATTTTTTAACAAAAATTATACAAAAAGTATACTTTCAAGTTGTAAAAAAAATTTGTTTTGTTTAACAAAATATTCAAAATTTTGTTAAATTTTTTT
>NW_012026913.1:323847-390500 GCF_000956235.1 Wasmannia auropunctata | reverse complement strand
TTTCTGAATTCAACTATTTCAAAAATTTGAAAATTTTTTAAAATTTTGAGTGGTGGAGTATTTTGTTTATATTTTCTTAAAACATTTGTTAAAAAATTTTTTCTTTACAACTTGAAAATACTCTTCAAACCGTACAACTTTTACGGGTCAGGTTGCTTTTTGCCCTAATCAAGTGAAAAGGATAGTTCACGAAACCATTGGCATGACATTAAGATAAGAATAAATCAACGAAAACACGGAGAAAACCTGTAAACTTGTTAGCATTTCCGACAATATTTGTGCCGAAAGAGAAAAACTTTTTTTTCTCAAAGGATATTTTACTTCTTAAATATGAGATTTCATATAAAAGAATATGTGTCTCTCAGATTTTTTGCATTCAAGATATTTCAAATCGAAGAAACAAATCGGTTCCAGACAATGACATGTCCATTGTCTGGAACCGATTTGTTTCTTCGATTTGAAATATCTTGAATGAAGACGTATGGGTATTGTAATCTTTTAACATTGTGAATTTGATATATGACATATTGACATATGAATCTTTCTACCTAGACTTTTAAGATTTGGAAAGAAGACGTGTTTACTCAGAGATAAGAAAAACTATTTAAGTAATTGTACGAACTAGGAAAGCTCATTTGTTGATTGAAATTTACAGATATTTCAATTAAAATGAGAGAAAAAAGGTTTTTATTATCTCTCAAGAAAAAAATTAAAAAGTGTGAAAGTGTTTCTTGCAGGTAATCCTTTGTGTATATTATTCTTTATATTGAGAATTCTAAAGACTAACTTCGGATATTTTTTAGTTTCGAATATTTATTCAAAAATCAACAATATAAAAATTTTTCGTTGCCAGATCGATTAATCACTTGGCAGGATGACAGATTTTAGGAAAAAAAAGACAAAAGTTAAATGATACAATGTTTCAGGACTTTGACAGTCGATTTTGCTCGACGAATAATCGATATAAATATAGTTGACAGAAACATTTGCTGCTACTACACGTTCAATGAAAGCGGATTTCGTAATCATATAATCAGTTACTTAATATTATAATAAAATATTTTTTCAGTAAAACTTATAACGGATGACTTCGACTTTGATATATGTACATATATTATAGAGAATTGATTTTTTAGTAATTTTGCTTTATCAACCAGATGATTTACTTTAATTCAGAAATTAATTCTCTGTAACATATACATATCAAAATCCAAGTCATCCGGGCTGTGTAAGTTTTTCTAATTGATTGAAAATTTTATATATATTGTAATATATAATGTAATATATATTACATACATAATATAATATATAACAATATATTACATACATAATATATAATAATACAATTACATATCACATGTATACGTCACAATTTTGGATCTATCACTTTCATCGATTCTTCGATTAAGGAAATGCTTTCGAAAATGTCATTCGAGTACTCCCGTATATCATTTTATCCTTGTTTATTAAATATTGAACAAGAATAAAATAATTCACGAGAATACTCGGGTGATGTTTTCGAACGTAGCAAAGTTAATGGAAAATCGAAAATGGCCCTTGACTAGTAAAACTACCCAATGACCAGCAGTTTACTTTGCGACACCTGCCTCCTATCAGCTTCGAGAGAAACGCCCTTTCGAAAAAAGAGCCGAATGAACGCTGGGTCGCTTTCGACCTGCAGAACACATAAAAGCAATGCTCACTTTCTTCACTTCAGTCCCCAAAGTTATTCAGTTAAGACGTATTTTCGTTGTGTCTGAGCTCTAACTGTGCTGTAGTAAGGAAAAAAAGACTTTTTTTCATAAAGATAGAATAGGTAATATACGAACCGCGGATATTTGTACTGATACAGTATCTACAGTGCCTGTTTGTATTATAACATTATTTTCGCATAACTTATACCTTGATTGAAGACGAAGAGCTGAAACGATATCTTGTAGCATGTATTTGTATCTGAACTATTGTTATTCAGTTTTTTCTACAAAACTGTATTTTATCTTTCCATTCATATTGTACGGTTTCTATGGTGTACAAATTGTAATTCTTGCTACGATTTTGGATTTCTTTTTAAAATTCGTCCTTTCCGAAATTAACCGAGATTTGGAGGTAAGTTTGTTATTTAAATCTTAATATTTAAATCTAGTAATTTAAATCAGGGTTGGAAAGTAACTCGTTACTTGTAACGAAGTTACAGTTACAGTTATTTTTTTTCAATAACTGTAACTTAACTTAGATTTTTTTAGTAACTAGTAACTAATTTAATAGTTACTTTTATAGTTACTTTATGTCAAATCGTCACTTTTGTGGATCAAAATTATGCAACACTTTCGCTCAATCATTTGTTGATTGAGCGAAAGTGTTGCATAATTTTGATAATCATAATGTTGATTGTAATTATGCGAAATATTTAAATGCTCATATTTAAATACGCGCATTACTTTTCTTTTGTAAATAAAATTATATAATATGTAAATCAGTCTGTTTTTATAATGCTAATGCTGTTCTATTAAAAGTACTGAAAAGTAACGATTCGTTACTTTTTGAGTAACTATAATTGCAACATGTTACTTTTCAGAATCGGTAACTTGTAACGGTAACTAGTTACTTTTTGAGAGATAAAAACTGTAACTAGTTACTTTTACAAAGTAACTTTCCCAACCCTGAACTTAATTAAGTAAAAAACAAACTTTGGACGATCCACGTTATTATTACCGAAGTCTAAAGGTTGTCGCGTATCATTAAGCACGCATGTTACCGCGAACGTCTCAACGGAATCATAAGATAATCGTATGTTTCATTAAGTTATTCTAGAATGCGGGAATATTCTGCAGTAATCGAGAAATATGTTTACAATGCGATTATATAAATTTGTACGTGGCGAATAAAAAAGTCAACATCTACTTTCTTATCTTTAATAAGTTTCAGAAAAGATTTCGAATTTTCTAAAAATTGTATAGATGCAATTTTTTTAACAGTGAGAATTAGCTACGCATTCTTCGACAAGTTTCTTCGACAAGTTTTGAAAATAAATTCACGAGAAAGTTTTGAGCCTTTTTAATTGAACTATTCTAACAGTAGATAGGTTCAACAATAGAAGTAGTCCTAAAAGCAATCGTCTTAAGAAAATTGACTAGGTCCAAATGTGGGGAAAACAGTCGATTGTGAATGACAGGTCACTTTTCTAGATTTAAAATGAATGGTTATATAGATAAAGCCTCCTATTGTAGACCAAGCATAAACGATCTCAACAACAACAAAAAATCAAAAGAATGAGATTTAACGTATTTGTCAGGCTGAAAGTGCACGTTTTTGTTTGAAAGATCTCTAACTTTCGAAGTTTGAATTTGTAAAGCAATAGAGGTACGTAAAGCTCTCAGGTGAGGAGGTGAAGAAAGGGAAGGTTCGCGCGCGGAGGCAGGGTCACGATGACGAGAGACACCAACATGGTGCGCAGTCAGTGAAGTCGCGACTGGTGGCGGGAGTTGGCGAACGTAGTGGGAGGCGATTCGACCGGACCGACCCGTTATATTATCTCGCGTTAGTCAGTTAGTCAGTTTCCTTTCGTGCCAGTGATCCCGCGGTGATCTTACGATTCGACGACGATGAGAATTCTGCCGTGAAAAAAAAATCCTGGCTCGAAATCGCGCGTTTGGCGGATGGATCCCGTGCCGCGGTTGTGAACAAGAACGAGAGGGGAAAAGTTGTATCGCGAGACGACTAAAATCGTAGTATTTGCAAAGTGATCCACATGCATCGAATCGCGCAGCGAAGTGAAGTAGAGTGATATAGAAAGCCGCCTGATAGACGTAATCAGGACTAGGAATCACGATCGGATCGATCGGTGGTGGTCTTCGACGTTGTAACAGTTGCAGAAGGCGCTTCGCGGCGTCGAATTCTCGCGTTGTCGCAGATCGCCGGATCTTTGACGAGATCGATTGTGCGAGGTCGACAAACTCGCGGAGACAATTACGTTGCGAGGTGGAACCCCGATCAAGTTAATTGGCGGCCGCGTGATCTTTTCCGGGATGTTTTATCGCGATCGACGGCGGCTGAAGTGAAAGTAAATCCGGCGTCTCTCGATTCATCCACGGTGCGATTAGCGTTTCAGTGCCTATATAGAATCCAGCCTAGTGACCCGTTATCGTTATCGTGAAAGTGATTCACCTCCCACTCTCGAAGTCGCACTGTGTTGCACGAGGCTTTTATAGATAAGTGATAACTGTGAAACGCACTCGTCTTTCTCGTGGGCACTTTACTGTCTTTTTTTTTCGTTTTCACTGCGAAGACCGAAGATCTTTTCGCAGCTGAACGTCGACAACTAAAGAATTGGCAACGAAAATGACCGTGGTAATAATAAATATTGTAATTCCGAATGAGAACTTTCAGTAGCTCGCATTGTAGTCGCTCGATTTTGAATTTTCTTCCTGTAAAGATTGCATGCAGCATTCTCAGTTAAAAAAAAAAGCGTTTTTAGCATACTTGTGGTATAGAGAGTTAATAATATTAAATGTTAGTTAATGATACTGAATTCTAATTGTTCTAGTTTAACAGCTGTACTTAAGTTGGAGAACTTAAGAACAGATGAAATTATCCCGAGTTCTATGATTTAGTTTAATTCATAGTTCAAGGCAGTCGAGTTTCTCTACGAAGCTAGAAGCTACGTGAGGAAGTTCACATCTAAAAATAGTAATCTTTTGTCTAAACTTAGATGTTACATGTAGACGTTTAATAATTCGACGAGGTAAAGACTCGAGCTAAAGATAGAAACTATATGTAGAAAAAATATTTTTATCCGCGATATGCGAAACTCTTTCATGTTACACGAAATCTTCGATAATTTTAGAACAAATTTCTTCTCGACGAAAATTCAGGGTCGTGTATTATTTGTTGCAATCTTTTTAAAAGTCTAATATTAAATATAATACTAATTAAGTAATATGTAGTTTGTGAGGTTGCAATTAAAGAGTTCTTTAAGAAAAAAATGATTCCATTATTTTCTGAAATTTTAATTATCTAAGACTTCTTGATAAATCTACTTAGGTTTCCATAAATCCTAAATTTTTCAATCTATTCCATTAATTAAAAAATTAATTAATTAATTAAAGAATACATTAATGATTTTTCTACTTTGCAATGCAAATTATATTTATGATTATTTCTTCATGATAAACGCACAGTTAAAGATAGACATGTTTATCTAACATTGGATGCTATGCATGTGTGTGCGAAAAATTAAATGTTCGAAAATTATATAAAAAATACAGCTAGCAAATTGAAAAATTTCGAGATGATAAGGATGAATGTTCCCAAAAAATGAATAACAACCAATGTATAACTTTGATAAGTAAAGGCTACGTGTTGAGGAGATTAAATATTCGCGAAGGTCACGTGGAGAGAAACCAAGATAATCTGAAAAATTGATAAGAAGCCTTAAACAATGAGTCATTAATCATCGGATAAATATTATACAGAAAATGAAGAATCTCCAATTCTAAAAAAGTATTAAAGATATCACATCGCTTGGTTTATAATTAATAAATAATGCGATAGTTAATAGTTATATGTAGAAAAAACGACACATGGAAAATATTTCAAAAATCTTAGGGATATTTTATAGCACTTTTGTATCTGAAAAAAATTATATTTGACGGTGCATAACGATAGCGATTTTACATTGTTGTAGGTTATGGAGAGAACAAACACTATCGTTACGTGGCCATCAAGACTGAAGATCGGAGCAAAGTCGAAGAAAGGTAAGCCAATCGACTTAATTATTTTAAAAGCGTTATTTGAATTACTTACTTTAGAAATGGTTTTGTAGTAGTAAATATCAGATAACTCTATCTAAAAGTAGTCAATAACAGATAACAATAGACAGTAGAAAATAGACATTTGTACTGTCGTATTGTATGTATAAATATTCTAGGCGAATTCTAGCTGAATCAGAAATTACTCTATAGGAATATAGGAATCTAAGATTTTAAGTATTATACCGATATAATAATCGAAATCAAATCTTTTCTGGCTACGTAAATTTGTGCAAGGGAGACGTAATTTGAACTTGGTATCATTACAATAGCGACACGGCATGATAATGGAATGCCTTTTAGCTTCATTAATATTAGCGAAAGTTTATCTGTGTTTCCTGACAAATAAAGACGTTGCGAGAGCAACGTTCTTTCTAAACTAAATGATTCATTTTTATCTACTTTAACACAATTGCACCGTCATCGTCGTCTGACATAAACAATATCCATTAACGAATGCAAACGCATGCACAAAATGTGATTAGACGGTGATATTCCTGTTTTTCATTCGATCCCGAGGTAACGTGCAACACAAATTCCAAGTGAATGGTATTGTCTAAAAATAACTGAATTATTTTTGAAATTATTAATATCGCGCGAAAGAGAGGAGAGACAGGCAATAATAAATCTCTTGAGAAATGACGTTTTCTTTTGTCGATCATTTGAAAATTAATCTAAAAGTATACATTGTACAAATCAAGGAAATAACTGTGTTTTTTTCTCGTAACAAAGAATAACTAATAGGCGCGCAAGCGGAAGCTATCGACAGCTCGAGGGCGACGCGGAATTCAGATTCGGTGTGTCGCGCGTCCTTGAAAGATTATACTCGCTAGGAGACGCAAAAATCATCTTTTACGATTCCCCGCGCGTTCCCCGCATTCGGACTCATGCGTAGTCGTGCGAATACGCGTTGTTCGCAGATTGCGTCAACTGTGAGTGGTCGGTCATGCCTCTTCGTCAGCTGACGTCTTGCGCACGTTGCTTTACGATCGCTATTTAAAGTTTCATCGCTGGCGCTGTAGAATCGTTGGTATATGCACGAAAAAAAAATTGCATGTCTCGTGGAAATCTTGGGATTAATTTTCGACCGACACAAATACTTACAGGAAAACTTTAAGATAAATTTTCGATTTAATTGAAATTATAGATTCAGTGTTCCAAAATTTTAGTAAAAGTTCCGTTCCATGATTTCTTGTAAAATTCCAATAGATATAATGAGATAAGCATAATTAATAAAGAGCATAGTTAAACAAAGAGTAGTGATTATTTTTATGCTTTGTAATATCATCTCGATGAAAAATATTCATTTGACATTCTATGAATTTTTAACGAGTCGCTAAAACTACCTATGATTCAAGAGATATTGAAATATGAACTTCAAAAAAAATAAAAAATATATATCGCTATAAAAATTCAAGGATTCTATAATAGATCGATAGATTTGCGTCTTAATTGATTATTCATTCACATCGTTTTTCACGTCGATTGTGAGATTATTTCGTCACTTATTTCACGATAAATAAATTACGTCGCGTAGATCGATCCAGTGCTCGCTCGTAAGGCTCGAAGCGGCGTCGTCGCCTCATGCGACCGGACCTTGTGGAAATTTTTCGGTGATTCATCCCTTCCTCGTGACCTAAACAGCTGTTGCATCTGCCTCTTCTCTCTCTCTCTCTCTCTCGCTTTCTTTTTCTTTATTTTGCAAATCCGATCGTCCGTGGTAAGCTATGTAATCTGATATAAATAAACTCACGTATTTTGTTGTTTTTTATGACTCGAGATTATCATTAGAATGTATGAATTATCTCGTACACATCCAGAAAAATGCGATACAGATGCATGATACAGATTATTGTGAGTCATTCACAAATTTCGTTATAGTCATTTTAATAATTTCTTGTATGTAATCATGGAAACGCCAATGACTAGCTAATGATAACGCAAGAGTCTGTCGTAAGAATATAAATTCACTATAGAAATTCACTTGCGGAATATTACTTGAATTTGATGTTTCATGCATATCAGCTATATGTCATACTTAATTTATGTTTATATAAATTGCTTTTTGTAAGCTACATAGAATGCTCTAAAATGATTGATATTATATGTGACAGCTCTAGCTGACTTGAAATAAATTTTTTTTCAATATGGTATTAAATTAATTAAATATTTACATATATCGAAATAAATTAAACAAAAAGTGATGACATTTTTATGAATCGTGTAACACGTGTAAATATATACAAAAATTTTTCTTCTTTATAATTATTCTATTCTCCTATTAAATTGTCACCTTCTTGTGAATTTTATTATAATAAAATTTTGATTAATGACTGGATTAATTTTAATATCGAAAGAAAGTCCAATCAAATTCTTTACGAGTAATTTCACAAATTGGTCAAATGATCTTTAATTGAAAAAACTTTAGTAAATATTCTATAAACTTTTATAGAGATATATATATATATTTCAATATGCGACTTCGCAGTTTATAAAAAAATCATCATTGGCAATAAGTACTCCAATCATAGATGTACTATTCGAAATGGAATTTGCATTTGAAGCAGCGAATGGATCAAATTGACATACATTATGCGCTCTTCAGGGTTAATAGATATTATCGAGTTATCTTCCCCGTGTCGCGCGATAGGATATCACCTTGCGATTTGACCTGCTCTCGAAGCCGTCGTTGTGAATTTTGCGCAGCGATATCAGCGGGATTCTAGCCCAGCCTAACTAACCGGATAATTGTCTGTGATCGAATTAAGCGTCAATCAGTATCATGGCAGCCGCTCTAATTCTTCATTGCGCGAAGATGTTGATGTGCCGCGAGTCACGTAAGCCACATGCTACTCTTCAAATGATAAGACTACACATAGCTTTTTTTCCTTGCGGGCGTCTATAACTACACTATGAAAAACTTTAATGACTATTATTTAGCATATAATATTTTTTTTCTCTTACGGGTGTGTTTATAACTACGATGAAAAATTTTAATAACTGTTATTTAGCATATAATATTTGTGCCTGGATTAGATAGTAATCATATCTTACATACAGCAAATCTATGCAGTATATAATAAACATAGAAATAAAATCGAAAAATGTATATTTCACGATCACGATGGAATCAATAAAAAAAATGAATTTTATATAAATTTAATTATATAAACTATATTTACACAATTTTTATTACAACGAATACAATTTTATTAAACAAAATGATAGAGTAAATTTTGTATCTGTTAAATTTTACATGGAGAAGTCCAACATAAAGAATGAAATAGATAAAGAGATAAAAAGCTTAGATTTCGAAAAATTAGAGCTGTAATTATTTCTCAATAAATTGCCAGTTTTCTGTTTGCTCGTCGCATCACGGTTATACTTAGTCAACAGATATTGAACGATGCGTGTTTGCGAAGTAAAGAATAAAATTCAAAAACCAGATATCGCGTGACTTCGCAATGTTGCTGTTTCATCAAATTATCTAACTGGTTTTATTTCCGACTGAGATCGAGGAAATTCAGGATTATCATAAGATTGCGAGAAAGTCTTTTGCTTAAATTCATTACAGAGCATTAGCTTTACAGAGCATAGATTCCTCTTGGGAATAGAGTAGACGAACGCAAAGATATAAAACAATAGCATAAAAAGACAAATGTGAAAATTATCCTTTATTAGAAATGCCACTTTCTTTACTAAATATTATTTATCAAAAGACTGATAATTAAAAATAATTTGAAAATACGATAATTATTAAATTTCAACGTATCCAGACACACAAATATAATATTTTTTCTCAAATGAGTTATAGCTTTTCCACGCTTCGTTATTATCGTGATTCATTCCTCGTATATTTCGTTATCATTGTTTTCCTTGCGATCTCTTCGTACGTGAATTTATCGCGAAGTATAGCGATATACACATTTTATTAAGGAATACCTTGTATCATTTAGATAATCGGCCGAGCCTCCGGCACCTGCCCCTCTCTCGTTGCCGCAACGGCAGCCGACACTCCTTATCGCTTTGTGCAAACAGGATTCATCTACTTTCTATGCTCGGCGCGGCTAAAGAGGTCAGGTCAGGCCTCGAAGCACACTCGAAGAGTCCGCGTGCTACCGTCGCGTCGCATCGCGTCGCGTCGATTCTAAAAATAATCCAGGATTGTGCCCGCGAGGACTGATAGATAATCGCACTAATGCTGCATTTCCTAGGCGCCATGATCCAAGCGCTCATGATCGTGACAGAATTTGATCGGGTTTCGATTTTTAAAAGCGCATTATTATTTAGCGTTATTTTCCACGGTATCTCTTACATAATTGCTGCGGGAGAGATAAGAAGCATGAATTTTACGACGCAGATGATATGATATCGTTGTTTTGATTGCAAAGTTCCGAAAGCTGTGAAGTGTTTTTCCTTCCTCACGCAGAGGATTCTTTCGTTCGGGAATAGAATTCGATTCAGTGCACAGTGCCAAAAATCTCAAAACGATTCTCAATTCTACTGCATGGAAAATGTCACTAAAACAACGATGATACTTCAACAATCGAATATTCGAACCAATTTCTGTTGAAGCAAATCCACTTGAGATTAATTTAAAATTAAGATCTCATTATCCATTTGTGCGTCGGAACATTTTAATGTTCAAAGAGGAAAAATGAAAAGTAAAAAAAATTATATAACCAGGTCACCAATGAAATTTTCATCGAGGAAATATCGATTCCTTTTATTACAATTCACATTTTACAAGTAGTCATTTTTAAACGTATCAATGAATCATAGTTTCCTATTTTGCGCGTATTCATCTATTTATATTTAATGATTCCTAATTCTTAATAATCAAGTAAATGAATTATTGAGTCTTGTTCACATGCGTGATAAGGATCGACTAGCCTAACGTGCACGTGCGATTATTATGCAGCGTCAATGACGCGTCATCGCACTCGACTTTGAAACACTGTTGTGCAGTCGAAGGTCTCGCGTTCAGGAAAAAGCAAGCGTTGCGCTTTGCGAATACTAAGATTGACTTCAAAGTAGCTATCGATTGACATCGGGTTTTCCGCAATCGCCAGCGGCGTCTTTCCGTCTTCCGGGCCCCGCGTAATTTCTCTCGAGGATCACATTAAAATCATAGAACAAACCCTCTGCCAATAATCTTCCTGACAACGCTATTTCGTTGACATCAAGATTGATCGAGTATGTATACAGCGACATATATTCGTCCCACGCACATCGACGTTTTGCGTATCGTCTATAATGCATATCCAATATTTTCACTGAACTTCGGTGTAACTGTCCCTTCGCTATAGACTGGCGATGTCTTTGGTTAACGTACGTCTGCGTCACGCGGTGAGTTCGTCGACCTTTGTAAGGGAACAATTTCATCCAGTTTTGCGGATATTTTGCTTTCAAATCGTAACAAACCGAAAATTTCTGACGGTACACAAACGACATCGATGGATGTTTACGCCGGTGGACACATGTTCGGTGTCGGTCAAACTCGGTATATCGACGAAAGCGTCGTCGGCGAAATTCTTTTCGGTAGTTTCCGATGTAACCCAATTTGCCTGAGGTCCTCGCTACATTATAGTCAATCCGAAAAAATACGGGCGGAAGATACACTTGGAAAATATTTCAAAAATATATTGTTTTAGGAAGACTCCGTCCGTATTTCCTGAGAGATGCAGTTTGTTTGTGAAGACGGAAGCTGTTATTTCGGATTAATCGCTTATTTTCCCGAGCAGTGTACGAAGTTTAGTCGTGTAACGTGTAATTAACGGGGTCAATTATAATTGATTGCCCGGTATAATAAAGGCGTGACTCGCGCCGCCTTTCGTGTTCCCTTATTACTCCCACGCACGATGGTCACCGTAATTCAATTTTCTGCCTTTTTTTTTTGCAGATCCGCATATAAAAGTCGCGGGACGACCAGATAATGTACGCTTGGCGAAGGAGAAGATAATGGAAATTCTGGACACACGAGTAAGTCATATATACATATTACATATATATTCCCACCCGGTATATTGATAAGATCCAATTTGCGTTAAAGATCATTTCACAATGCTGTGAGATTATGGTAAGAAACGGGAAATAATCTGATGAAACTGTTTGGTATTTAAGAATATAAGTTGTAAATAAATAGGATTGAAAGGAACGCGATAAACTTCGAAAGAAACTGGTAAGCTATATATCGCTAATCGAGAATGCAAATATGGTGAGCAATTAATGCTCTTTTTTTACGAGTGAGGAGGGGGGGGACAATCGAATTTTGTCGGCAAGCAAAATTCCCACGAAGAAGTGTGTCAGCGCGTAACGGGAATTTATCGAATATTTAAACTGCAAATATCGAACGATTCTAGAGGTCTTTTCCTACTTACGGTGCAATGTTATATCGTAGTTGGCGCAATTGCCAATCGTCTTGCAATAAAGGAAACGACGATTGCACGAAGTATGACTCGTGCACCAGCGAATGCAAGGACGTGTGCCTATTAGTATCAGTTATCAGTAAGTGCGGCATGGGCGATTACCGATTTCGATTGCGACATGGGAGAACGACCATATGTCCCTTTTTTTTTCAAGTGTCACGTCATCTGCGATAAAAATTAATAACGGCATTGAATTTATATCGAATCGGAGATGCTATCAGTTATCATATGTTAAATATTGCATAATTTACACACAGTCACACTTATAAGGATGTAGTCGTAACTATGTATCAAAACAAAGTGTAGGTCAAGATGATAAAGAACAGATAAATTTTTTTTATCATATACACTTTCGAAAGTTTCGCTTTCAACGTGTAAATAGTACGGTAAATAATAAATAAATATTAATCAGGAGACGCGGTAGCGTCACCCGCCAAGTATATTTTTTCACTACACGGTCAGGAAATATTTTTTAAATATTATAATAAATATTAAATTAAATTTAAATTTATTTGATTGTGAATGAAAGCATCAGCGACACTGTCAATGTTTAATTCGACGGCGTTTGATCATCGTTAGACTTTCAGACTGACTCCTTCGACTTGCATCTTTTCTCCGACTTTGTGCATGTTTCTACTTAATTATTAGATGCGTGTTGCAAGCAAAAAAAGTCGAGGAAAATAGGCCGTGAAGAAAGGAGGCGAAAGACGCGGAAAAAACGTGTTCTATATTTATACGCCGCTGTTTGCGATCACGAACTCTCAGGCGACAAAGCGAATCGGCACGTTTAGAAGTCGAAGTGCTATGCAGAAGGAAAGAGAGAGAGAGAGAGAGAGAGAGAGAGAGAGAGATGTCGCAAAGCAATGAGAATATCTCGAATCTCTTGAATATTGAATATCTTGATTATTCGATTGATCAGACGATTAGCGCACTCGCTTTCTTAAAAACTGAGGAAACAAATCTTGAAGAGAAGGAAATTTAAATTAAATTAAATTAAACTTGAGATTAAATCGTCTGGAAAATTTTATTTCTATCACGGTTTTGTTGAAAGATCTAAACATTTTGCTAAATACAGATCTGAAAATAATTTTTTATTGAATCATCAAAATAATTTATTGGAATATTAAAACTGATAAGCATTGCTATAAAACAATGTTTTGATATTCTAGCAATTATTTTGATTATTGAACAAAAATTATTTTCAGATCTGGATTCAGCAAAATTGTTCTTTCCGTGTATTAATATTTGAAAACTAGGTCAAATTTTTGGTCAAATTTCATTTCCGTGATTTTAAAATTTATTACTTTCTGACGTTATTAGAAAAGCAATTTGGATGAATGTTACACCGAATCTCTCGTTCGCGTATTCTCGTATCATCGAACATCCCCTAGTTCGAAAAAAGTCGCATCGTCGCGGCGAAATGTCGTCGGCCAGTCCCGTTACCGTTAAATCACGAGACGGCAGGCGAACCGGACTTGTCGTTTTATGCCAGCCATACCGGGCGTACCGATCGATTCCTGTTACTTTGTCGAATGTACATTCCGACGTGCGCGCGTTCCAGAGACAGTGCGCGAATACACGGAGGCAGAAGCGGGGTGAGGAAGGACGTGTGAAAGGAACACGTATGTACCTTCGCCGAGAGAGCGAACGTGGATAAAATTCTGCGCTCGGGCACGGGAATTCGCGCCGTCCTTCCTCCTCCACTTCCTCGTGCGATTTGCGTGATCTACTCTCGCAATTGCAATCGCGACAAGTGCACGGACATTTTAAAATAGACGTCATGCTTTGCGTCAAGCATGCAAAAGTGGCGCGACAGCGACACTTGTATATATAGCGTTAATTACGGATCGCGAATGGCGCGTAAATAGCGCAATGATATTTATAGAGCTCACGTCGGACACGTGCGTGGATATTCAATATCTTTTCGACGCCAACGCCCAGGATGTCGACGTCCTGACTTTCGAAATCGCAGTCGCATCTGTCTGGTTACGTTCTCGAAATCATGCTGAATATCTAAATAATTGGCGAAATAAGATGGTAGGAACATTGTGGTTCTTTCTTTTTTTATCATTTACATATGCTTGCGAATTCGTTTAACACCTATGTGAAACATCCTTATATTCGTATGTGACCTGTTGTGTGTGTAAATTATGATATTGTCTGAATTTTGTACAGTAGAATTTAATCAAGTATAAGAACTACAAATTTTCGTCGGATTTATTCACACCGTCTTATTTTTCTTACCGCGAAGAGTTTGTCTAGTTCAAGTCTTACAAATATCTTTTTACGTTCGCAAGTGTCACAGCATTACAAAGCGTTTGAGATTTTGGTCGCTCGGCTTCGGTCGCGAGTGAGGCGATACGACGACGACGAATCGTTGTACGGTTCAGGAAGGAGTTCCTGAAGTCGCACGACGGCGGATCGCGCGACGTTATCGCGTGACTTTATGTAACATTCAGCCACACGATATCTAAAGTTGCGCGCACGAGTCGTTCCGCGGCGGGTCGGCGATATGGTCCGAGGAACTCACGCACGTAAAATCGACGATCTCGAAGTTGGTAGAAATACAGAGTGTAACGAATGTAAATTGCCGGAGAAGAGAGATTACATTCGCGCGGAATGTAATGCGAACGTAAATAAGCCGAATGAATAAATACGTAGGAGATGTTATCAGCGGAAGATTCGCACTTTCTCTCGGTAGCTGATTTCTTGGTATAGTGATACGGAATGACTCTTTTATGTACATAAACATTTTATCCAAGTACCTGCTAATAATTTGGTAGGAACGTTCTGGTTTCTTATGAATTCTTAATAATATCAATAAAACTTCAATTTTTATCAAAGCGAGTCTTATCTAGATTATCTTCAGCGATAATTTCAACAGAGATAATCATTGATGTTATTTTAATTTTCTACATTTCAACTGATAATACCAGATTCCGAATTAAATTTTTTAATTTTTGATAATTATATATATAATTAGAGACGTTTGATAAAAGAGATTTTCATTTTCTAATTATTATTAATCTTAATTTTATCGAGATAACAGACTGCGTTTATCTAATATAAGTAGCAAATGTCTAATTTCTCGCAGTAACGGAATCAAGGATGTTTAGAAATTGATCAAAATAATCGAAACTAATTGTATTAATCGGCGATAAAGATTGCAAGTATGGTATATCAATTCGAATACAACTTGATTTTCAGCAAAGCAATAGAGTGACCATGAAGTTGGACGTTAGTTACACCGACCATTCGCACATCATCGGCAAGGGCGGCCTGACGATTAAACGAGTGATGGAGGAAACTGGCTGTCACATCCATTTCCCAGACAGCAATCGTAGCAATCATCAAGACAAGAGCAATCAGGTCTCCATCGCTGGCGAGATGGAGAACGTCGAACGCGCCCGTGCTCGTGTTAGGGTAAGATTTCTCGTATTAAACGCGTGTCAAGGATATCTCAGAAGACGTATAATTTTAACGCTTGGTATTCACTCTATGTGAATACCGGATACCAGCGATTGAACTAGCATTCGATAAAAACAACATGACTTCTCTCGGATATCCACAGTATTTGTATTCGATGCGATATCGAAGATTTCATGCTACAATTGCAGGACGTTATTACATTTCGAGACAAGACAAAACTTCTTATTTCTCAATTAATTGAACGTCGCGTTAATTGAGAATTTCTATTTTAAGCTTGGGTACCAAGAATTTTTATTGTTAATTTTTATTGTGTTAAATAGTGTGTGTTATGCGATGAAATAAAAATTTCTGGTCGAGGGTAAAAAAAGTATTGTAATAGGCGACTTTCGGGAGATCCTATTTAAAAGTGGGTCAGGAACGGACAATGAACGAACAGCGAACGTTAACGAATGTTCTGTTTGTATGGTAATAAAAGTGTCTCCCTCGAATTTTCATTAGCAAAAATTTGCATTCGCTATTCGTTCGTTTTTAATTCGCGCCTCATGTATCACCAATCTCAAAAACGAAATGACGTTCGAGGAACATCGACTTACGTCCCATGTCTTTTTTAGAATCTGACGCCTCTGATCTTTTCCTTCGAGCTGCCTATAATGGGCGCCTCGCAGAGCATGCCAGACTGCACCTCGCCGCACGTGGTGAAGATACAAGAGAAGTACAACGTACAGGTGATGTTTCGCACAAGACCGAAGCTGCACGCCACCCTGGTGGTTGTCAAGGGATGCGAGTGGGAGGTTGCCCAAGTCAAAGAAGCGACGTATCTGCTGATTCGTTATATGTGCAAAAATCTAGCTGTGAGTAGCAAGAATAATCGAGAGATCAACTGACTTGTTTAGTCAACAACTTGAAAAAAATGAATCTTAAACTTTTGAAAATTAAATCTGGAATTTTTTTCGGCTTATAAAAATAGTTTCATTCGATCACTGCAGTAAATTTTTCTTTAATGTTTCCTAGCTTGACATTAAAAAATATCCATATATATCGCATTGATTTGTCGCTTTCTTATTTTTTTATCGAAGAGTCGATGTGAAAAATTGTACTTTTGCTTTTATAAAGTCCTGTTCTTTATTCTGAAATCAATATCTTTTGCATATTTCTTGTCACAGAGTCAAATCCAAGTACAAATGTCGATGGAGATCTCACCCCAACACCATAGTATCGTGTTAGGGAAACAGAGTAGCAATCTGAAGATGATAATGCAGCGTACCGCCACACAAATTATGTTTCCCGATGCCGGCGATCCGAATATACCCAGTCTCAAAAAGAGTAACGTCACTATTACTGGCGACATAAACAATGTTTACTTGGCCAGACAGCAATTAGTGGTAAGTTGATATGTTTATACATACGGCTCTCTATTAATCTAAAATTTTATCTCTTCTCCTTCTAAACATATATTACGATTATATAATATATAAAATAATCAGGACTTAAAGTGTCAAAATATTTCTACTTTACGCTTGATTGTGAAATAACTGTACATATGTTACGTGTTTCCTTGCCACAATTTGATTTTCTGTAAATTTTATTAATAATAGCTGTGCTCTATGTGATATTAACGTGACGATAATTGCGTGTTTAGGGCTCGTTACCACTGGTACTTATGTTCGATCTGCCGGAAGACTCTATGACCGCTTGCGTGGATACCGAAAAGATCTCCCAGCTCATGCAATCTTTGGACGTGTTTATCAACGTTCGTCACAAGCCGAAGCAGAGTACGCTTTCCGTGATTATCAAGGGAATCGAGAGGAAGGCCAGTAATATTTACAAGGCGCGGAAGCAGTTGCTGGGGCTGGACGAGCCCACAGTTGTCGCCGATATACCAGTCACTTATCACATTCCGAATGCTGGCAATGTTTTCCAAAGCAATTCCAATAACGATAGTGAGTGTTGTTCGTCGAATCGCTCGTAATCGGAAAGAAATGCGATATCGTTGAATAGATAGATGTGGCAATCGAACCATATCGCACGACACAGATTTCTCTGCGATTCCTTCAATAAATTCATTAACTTCTTTCAAGTAAATCTTTCGATTTTAATGCAATTTTTGTAATTTAGTAAAATCGAATTTTTATTTCGACATGTATTTTCGAATTAATAATTTCGAATTAATTAAAGAAGAATTTTAGAAAAGACGAAATAATTAGTTCCACTATATGTTTCTTTCTTTTATTATGTGTGCACGTTTTTTTTAAATTATTATTTTATATTCTGTTTCAATATTAATACAAATTTTTAATATTCAATTAGGTCCCACTAATAATCTGATCAGCGGCGTACAAGAAAACTTCTCGAGCATGTTAAATGTGAACACGCAAAATTCGCCGTACTGCGTGTCGCCGATTTCACACTCGCCGAATTCTCTGGGACTATCGTCACACTGGAGCCTCGCTCATCATTATATTCCGTCGATGTGTCCGTATCCCTACTCTCATTTGAATCACCTGCTGACGACACAACACATGCTGCACAACAACATGATGGGAACTTCTCATGGGCCCCATGGATTATCGAACCATGTGTTGCCTCCCGGTATCGGAGCGTTTCACCATAACAACGTACCGACCAACTTTTCCGGTCTCCACGGTTTGAACGCTAATTCGATGATGGATACTAAAGACGGTAGCAGTGGTGAGTAGTCCCCCGATTTATTCTACGCGAATTTCTATGTTTTCATTTTTCTTACGAATTTAATTACTCATTTAATTCTTTAATTACCACATTTTTTCTACTATTTTCACGACAAAAATATAAAACTTTTATAAAACAGAAAATCTTAAATACGCGTAGCATTATTTAATCTAGATTTTAAAAGATGTGAGAAAGTTGCGCATATATATTTATAAAAATATCCCATTTCAATAGTTTAAACTTGAATTTGAAAATATTTTACTATATAAAAATAAATTAAAAGATACCAAAATAGAAAAAAATTTTTAATAAAAAAATTGTAAGATTGGCAGTCATTAATATGTGTTTACTTTAATTAGTTATTATTATTAGTATTTTAGATCTTTTATATTATTTTCGTTGTTATATTATTTTTATTTGAGACCATATTACAAGATGCATCAAATTTGATTTTTATGTAACGAATTTATTTGCAGCTTATTCTTCGCTGAGCAGCGTTTCTAGCTCTTTATCTAGTCCCGCCATTAGTCCTCGTAATATTTCACCAGTCAATCCTACGGACGCTAATACTAACTTAGGTAAGTCTAACGTTTCGAGAAGCCAACGATCTATACAATTATTAATCGATTATTATCTACTATTTACAAGTTAAATAAACATTCCTTTTTCCTCTCAGCGGATCTATCGAGCATGTTGTCGGATTTACCGGTCACCGATCGACGTGCACCTGGTTGCGAGAAGAAATCACTCGAGATAGCTGCGCAGCAGAATTTCACGCCCTTCGACTACGAGCAGAAAAAGTTGCTGGCCACAAAGGCTATGCAGAATAAATCAGGCAACGATTTCCGCGTGCCAACGTCTGCTTGGTCCGGTTACGGTCTCAGCCAAAGTATTCCGCCCATAACTACGAGTGACTTAAGCAAGGTAATTATCGAATTTCTTCGACATATAAAAAATAATCAAATCGCGATATCTCCGAAATTTAGAAGAATAAAATCTACCAAAGATTCATATTGATGTTTGCGGTTTTAGATTATTCAAAAAAAATATATGTAATTTTCTTGAAATATTTGAAATGAGTAGGTAACTGACGATAGTTATCTAATAAAATCTGTAATTTCTTAGCTAGAATTAAGAATAATTATTAAGGATATTGAGACATTGACGCCGAAATTTTTTGGACGCAGGAGCTAGCGCATCCTTCAGACTTGTGGAATGAACCAACCACGCCGGTATTCAGAACCGAGATGGATTTCGGTAGTATTATCTCGAGCAAAGACCGCGTGGGACAGATCGGGATGGCCTCAAATTATATGGACCATACGCCGACCTCCCATTTGAACAAAATTACGTCGTCCCATCGTTTCAACGATCTGAGCAGCATGTTGACTAGCATCGGCTTGGATAAGTATATACGTGAGTATGATCGAATTACAAATCTACGTCTAGTAATTGCACGCCATTCTATTGAGTGCCATTGCTTTGCTTTTATTTTATTTTATGCTTTTGCTTGAAAAAATTGAAACACAGCACCGCTTTTCTTTCTTTTCATTCGCCTAGGCCTGTTCACATCTCACGAGGTGGACATGGCCACGTTTCCTTCCCTGACAGAGAAGGACCTTTGCGAAATTGGAATTACCGCATGGGGTGCGAGGCGCAAAATAATGCTATTAATATCTGGTACGTAAAACTTTGCACGCATGGGCGGCTTAACGAATTTCGAGCTGCCTAATTAAATGGATTTTTTCATAATATAAACAGCAAAAACAAAGATTTTGAGGAAGCTGATCTTTGCATTTTGTCAACCACTACTGTCACTGCTATG
Organism: Wasmannia auropunctata; assembly: GCF_000956235.1. Taxonomy (NCBI): domain Eukaryota; kingdom Metazoa; phylum Arthropoda; class Insecta; order Hymenoptera; family Formicidae; genus Wasmannia; species Wasmannia auropunctata. The sequence goes on along the minus strand of NW_012026913.1, from coordinate 370,323 downwards.
GGACTACTATTGCCATTATAGAAATAGGCAAAAAATATTCAGTATTTCTCTATAAAACTTTTTCTTTCTCGAAATCTCTGTGACATATCTGACTAACCGAGCACTTTGCATGTGATTTAAAATTATCTAGGTATCGAGAAAAAAACAGACAAGGCTATTTTTTGCTCCCGAGAACTAGATTTATCCTACCTTCTTTCTGTACATTATATATATTATTTCTATATATCATATCCACTGCTAATCTCGTTAATTTGTTTCTCTTTCAGAAATGAACAAACAGACTAGTCCGTTCTCTGGCAGCGCTGCACCCGGTGCTGAACGGAAGGCGGCTTCCTCCTCGTCGGCGTCTACATCGTCGATGGGCAAATGCAATTTGGACACCAAATGGTAAAAGAAAAATGGTCGCATGTTACCCGTTCCGAACGCAGTGGCGGCGTGTCAGCGCTGTCAAAAGCCGATCTCAGGGAACCGTTGCACACCGATCGAAATTACGGAAACAGATATATACATACGTACTTAATAATGCTGATCGCGTGCATAATTGCGGGGACCATTACACCGTTATATCGGTCGTTCGGACGGAACAAACGCGAATTTACGGGATATCCAAAAGGGCTTATCTGGCTATTCGGCCCGTGAGAACTCGACAGACGCGATACGAATGGCCAAATAGCTCACATGTTGTTGATTTGAAATTACTTAAGTATCAGGAAAAAAAATTCTTATTTTGATCGAGAACTGGCTGTATTATTTTTTTTTCTCATTTTTTTTTTCGCTGTTCTCGGCGCGCGGCCAGAAGTGCCTTAGGATTTAGGATAGTCGTTATTATTTTTGCAATCATGTTATCCACGGACATCCGCGTCGTTATCGTTTCGTATTTGCTGATAAATTTTTCTAGCATGAATATTAGCAATCTGATCGAGTCTGCGATTCAATTAACACTTACAAAACAAAGCGCGTTAGTTGCGTGGCAAAAAAAAGAATCATATTTAATCGAATTATATTTGAAACTTTTGCGAAACGTCGACGCGCGTGTCTCGTTCGTTGGTTCGCTTGATGACCGGGTGATCAGTATGTATGAATGAATGTGCGTGTGCGTGCATGAAATATCGGGCAAATGTTTCGAGAAAATCTTAAAAAAAAAAATCAAAAAGGAGTTGCAGCAGTTATTAGAAATTTAGAATAAAATGCGATGGGCGAGGGATGTCCCGTGTGTTCAGCGGCCTTTCGTCCTAGCAAAAATTCACATATATTTAATTCAGACTAAGCTCGAATGCAACCACGGGTCGACCGCGAAGCTGTAATTCTCGATTGAAACCGCCGGAATAAGCGATCGATGCTAATCTGTGATTCGACATCGCGCGACAACCACATGCAGTCACGGTAGATCACGCGTGAGGTTGCGATCTCGAGTTTTACAAAATAAGTATAAGTTGCAAAGTATTTATTAATTATTTCGCGAAAGACGCTGGACGCACGTCAAACAATAGACCGCAAGAACTTTTCGTGTAAAGCATGTGTTGAAGACAGAACGGTGTAAAACGAATTCTACAGCACAAATGTATTCCATTTGTCACTCTCCGCGCCACCGATACTTTTCGAGGAGCCAGTTGAATTGAGTATCATTACCAAAGTACAATATTTGCGACGACGATCATCGCGTTAATTATAGGAAGCCTTATTAAATTAACTCTAAACTTGGCAGAGTAAAAAAAAATGAATTTGAAATTGTATTATATAAAAACTATATATAGGTATATAATGTATGTAAAAGAATTATATATAAAAAATTCATGAGTTCATAAGATGATATTCAGATATGCAAAAAACTGTTATCTTAAAATTTAATATAATTCTTTTTCCAAGATTTACTTATGACATTAAGAATACGATTGATAATTTGGACGAAATATGCAACTATGATTTATATCTATGAATCTATGCATTTAAAAACGATACATTGCCAAGTTTAGATCCTTCCGATTGTCGCATGCCGAGAGCTCCATTGGTTGCAGTCGATTTCGCAAAACGATTGTTTTATAGACATAAGATATATCTCGTTCTCGATAATAATTTATTCGAATTTTTAAGCGTAATTTTTGTTAATTTGTTTTTGGAACAAAGGAATGAAAGCGTTAGGTAAATTAGTTCTTGATTCACGCGCGCATTACTATTCAGATGTCAATGTAACGTCTTATACATATCGAGTTAAAATTGAACGAAGAATACGATTATTACTTGTTTTGCAGAGGAAAGAAAATCGGTTCTCTCGTGAAATCATTGAATCGTGCAAACATAGATCCACGATCGACATTCTCAAGAATCGTGTCAGATTCCTGCGTAAAGAGTGGAAACAAAAAAAAAAGAAGATCGAATCGCGCGATCGAGCTGATCGAACATGCCTAACGAAAGATTTTACTGCGAAGAGTTCTTGACTAAGTCTTTTGCGAAATCTTTTTAAGCGTAAATTATTTGTGCGCTCGCGAGATAGAATCGGAACATTAAAGAGGAAGAAGTTAAATGAGAATAAGAATATGTATTTCGCAAATACGTGTGATATAATATTGGACTGTCTGGTTCTATTGTCCGTTTTCTTTTTTTTTGCTCAATGGTGATAGAGTAACGATGACCTAAAAAACAGAAAGCTCCCAAGATTCTCCGGAGCGATCGTGCAATCCGGCTCGTCACATGGGCTACGATAATAATTGCAAGAGCAAATAGATGAAGATGATATGCCGCGAAACCTAGTTAACTATATAAAATAATATACAAAGTGATAATCTACAAATCTATAGATTTTGACAATTTTACTGTTTAAGAGAATAACTAACGAACTTTATCTTTCAATGTCTGTAGAAGTCTCTTGTGTAGTTAATTACTTTAGCAGGAAAAAATCTAAAATTTTTAGCAATAAAATTCGGAAACACTTCGTTAGAAATTATATTGTAAAATGCTGTATTTTGCTACGATGGCATCAATATACTCGTTATTATATCAGTGATGGCATAATTTTTAAAGAATTTCATTCGTTAAATCTCATTGTTAACGACAATTAATACGATCTTAAATTTCAGAAAAGTTTAAAAGACACTTAGAAAGACTTTAAGGATACGATAAAATTTTTTCCATTTGAAAAAATTAAGACCTCTTTGAATAATTTCTACAAGATTCTTTAAATTTTTATGTTGTCTAAATGCTGCATATCACCTTTATCCAATTGCATCTGCAATTATGCCGTGTTCTGATACAGGGACAAAAAAACATTCTTTTGCCCCTTATGAGCGATGATCGTTATCTACAAAAGGAGTACGGATCGGTAAAGGGTTTCGTAACGATAATCGCCGAAGAAAAATATAAATGTAAGTGCATGAGGAGTGCATGACTGAACGAATATCATGTGTAATATATCCATTGTCGCTGCGGATAAAATGTACACGTACGCATAATCGTGAATCAACGAAGCAGCATCCTCGCGTCCAAAAAAAAGGCATTCGTTCAAAAGTCGTTGGTACTTTGTTCCTTACACAAAAGGAAAGCCTTCCGATTTCGAGGAAATATCTTTCGAAAATATGCGCAATAGAATTCGAGATGACAATACCTTGTATATAACGGCGAGATCGTCCCTTTGCCGATCAATAAATCGACGGTTTCTTTGCCTAGTCCTGAGAAGAAATCTGTCAATGTTCCTACGTGAATATGCACCGATCCCGTGCAAGGTTTAGAGTTATACGGGTAAATATATAGGTATAGTCGCGGAAATTTAGCCTTTAAAAAGAGAGGGAAATGCGCGTGCGAGGAGAAGAACGACGACGACGACGAACAAGACAAAGAGTTTCTAGGTAGCGATCTCGAGCGTTTCGGTTAACGAGAATCGATTTACGTCGGGAAGAGGGAAGATCACACTTTCAAACTGTAAAACCAGTTTTCTTTTTCACTACCACTTTTCTCTAGTCTCTACTCACTTGACATTTTTTGCATACAGCAAATAACATGACATAACTTCCCTCTCCTCCTCTGTCGAAACAAAAGAAAAAGAAAAAAAAGCGAAGATAAGATTTAGCCTGAAATCGGGCATAATGCGTGTAATCAATTGCGCTCGATCTCGTTCGCGAAATTTACGCGACTTGGATTCCGTTGCGTTTACGGGAATGCGTTGTAAATCTTCGAAATTGCGTATCGCAAGCATACATTCTCACTGTATCTTTGCGCCAAAAAACGGGACAGAGAAAATATTACGAACCATTAATATTGTTTCATTATAGCAACTGTGGACTCGTTCTTTCCTACCTAACTCATTCAGTTTTAGATAGTTTAATACGATTTGTACGAATCGTTCAGAATTCAAATGGATTAAGCTTATAATTTGTAGGATTGACTTCAAATAAACTCTATTTGATAATCTCATGCAAATTATGAGTTGATCCATTTAGCCTTCAATATCTTCAGTGACTTTCTTGGTTTTTCCATGAAAAATGATATATAAATTTGAAAAAAAAAAAAGTAAAGACCTCTGAGAATCTCGGGAAGATTTAAAGTCCACAGGCCGTATCGTTGCGCAACGATTTTTCTTCGTCTTAATGTAGATTTGCGATTACTTATAAAATTCGAAGATATTCTTCGATCAGAGAGAGTTTAGCGATCTAATTCATCTTTTAAAGTTTCAGAAAATTAACCTCAAAGTTGTGGGAACTTCTAATTAATTCAATGTTCACTAACTTAAACCTGATTTAATTCCAATGTATATCTCAAATGATTGGAATTAAGTCAATTAATTCAATTCGTTTGGAATTTAATTTAATTTTACTCCAACTAATTGTAATACCGAATTTCCTCAACTTTATTAATTTACTCGAGTCTTTAAAAAGATAAGAGAATAGGCATCAAATCTTTTAATTTTACATAGTGCATACCTTATTTTGTCTGTGAACGACACGCTCGAAAAATTGTGAAACGCTAGCGATTCGGGAAATATACCGATCCCGTCCGAGACGTGGCGTCGCTTTAATTCAGCAGCTTTATGGCGTTATGCGCAAACCATTTTCACGTATCGATAAGTATAAATGCCTCGCACTATTGTGTTCTCTCTTTCGCACTCGAAATATCAGGAAATTGTGTCTTTCTTAGCGAGACCGACCGTAAAATCGTAAACTCCTCGGTAGAGAAGGGACGCTCTTAGGATACTTTAGGATCGTCGCTAAAGTAAAGAATGCGGAAAATAGGAGTTCGCCCTCGAAAGGAAACAATGTACAAACTTTCTAAGTTCGAAATTTGAATTTATTTGAAGAAGGATGTAGTGCGCGATACATACACAATTATAATAACGGCCATATATTTGGCTATGTATTTATATTCGAATAAGGCGAAATGCAAATGAAATGTAGAAAAGAAGAGAACCAAAAAAAAAAAAGAATTGCGTTTAATTTAAATGCGTCGTTCTTCCCATGCGTCTTATTATTTTTCGGGCGAACTCCGTTTTCGTTCGCGATTAATAAGATTTAATGTTAGAGCGGAGCGCAAATGTAAACGCGGATACCTCAGGAAGTTGATAACGGCCCGGTCCTTTTGAGAAGGGATTTCTCACAAAACGATGAAAGAAACTGCGCTATACAATTGTACTATAAATCATACATTCCAAGGAAAGATGAGATTTCGGATTCAAATGAATGAAGGGAGTTACGAAAAAATTTGTTTTTTTTGCTGTGCTCGGGAAAAGCGTCATTTCTTATAGTTTTTAAGGCGAGAAATCCGAAATGGTGCTAGTTAAAATTATGTCATGTAATCACAGATATTTCTTATCTCAGAAACTGTAAGAGAAATGATGCCTTACTTTTTCCGAACGAAGACAGACCTTTTCGCAACATTCTTCTTTGCATGTCATAGGAAAGATAGATGGAAAACGTTAATTTATGTGTATGTGTTTCACGTTTTTTTTCTTTTTGTGCTCTAGAGTCTAGTGTATAATGTTTTTCGTGTAATAAATCCGGGGACGTGCCCGCCCGTCGAGCGCAGGTGCAGCAACTGAATGATAAATTAAATCGATGAATGTGTCATTATTGCATGTAAAATCGGTCCATCGACCTGCGCGGCGGCAGATGAAGCGTTTTATAATATACAGCGCAGCATAATATTTTTATATGATATAATCTAATCTAATTTTGATATAAGAGCCAAGAGAGTATATTGATCTACTATTGTTTGTTTCGGAAAAAAAGAAAAACGAGAATATCACCCGAAATCGGGATTTGTTGTATTGAAATGAAAAATAAATAACATTTTGTATATTGCTATTTTTAATAAAAACAAAATAATATCACACGCAATACAACCCTTCGTTATGTCTTAATACGACAGATTGATTGCGGCGATCGGAAGCGAATTTTTCCATTTATAGTTTGTTTTTGGGAGATTTAATTAATTCCAGTATAATAAATAAAATTATTTGTTTCTAGGGGATTTAATTAACTCCGATATAATTAAAGAATATATTAAAAATTGTTTTTATACTTTTTTTATAGCGTTTTTATTTTACTCGCCGCGTTTTGCGACAAATCTACTATTTTTTCATTTGGTCACTTCGATCACGTTGCATTGAATTGCGGAATTGCACACGTTATCACACACATAATAAAATCATGTTCACTTGTAAAGATAGTGTTCAGTTTATATAGACTGAAAATTCAGGCATCGTAACTCGTCACAACCACATCACTTCGAGCATCGAGTCAGTCTTTAACTTTTTAATAGAGCTAGAAATATACATACGTTCGCGTTATCCATCGTCCACTTTCTCGAAGCTATCATCGGACTCCTCGTCGTCGCTCCGAGGTGCACTCGCGACCGTATACCTTCTCATATTTTCGACACAGAGCTCCGCGTCGCAAGCGGGACACTGGAACATCCTCATCGCGGTGAAGTGCGCCTGCAGGCAGTAGTAGCAGAACAAGTGCTCGCAGCCGGCGTGCGACGGCAGAATCGGGTCCTCGGAGCAGTAGGCGCACTTGGTCGCGGCGTTCATCACCGGGAACAGTCCGCTCGACGGATCCGCGCGTCGCAGCAGCCTCCTCAGCGCGTGCTTCAGATAGTGGAAGTTTATCATGGGTATGCCGATCGTGAAGAGCTCCATCAGACCGTGCCAGAGCAGTTCTCTCGTCATGTACGAGTAACCGATGATTCTGGGTCGGTGCGTCGTTATCGACTGACTGGAGAGACCGAGCAGAAACTCTATCACGCGCGGCTGCACGCCTCGATGGAGGAAGAAGAGCAGATTGACGAGCTCCAGGAGATTGATCGCGCTCGTCGTCCAGTCGACGAGCGACCTTAGCGCGCGGCCGATCGCGCCACGCTCGGACAGATTCTCGTTGGCCAATCTGTCTCTCAGGTACTGAGGCACGACGCTTAGAATCAAGTAGAGCACGGCTTTCCTCCGACTGATGTTGACGTAGCGCAGATTGAGAAGCCGCTGGCCGAACGTGGAGGAGCCTCGTTGCAACGAAAACCTCCAGATGAGAAATTTCAGGACGACGTCCACTTCCGCTTGCCATTTGTCGATCCCGCCGGGCCCGCCGTGCCTAGCGATCTCTCTGGTCTGATTCCTCAGCACCTTGTAGATCTCCGCGTCCAACTGAGCGGCGTCGATCTGATTTATTCGCGAGACGTAAGGCGACGGCGTCATCTCGATCGGCCGCAGGGACTCTGAAAAGAATTTTGTTTTTACGCGATAATGTAATGCGACATAAAAGAACGACGCTTCTTGAATTAATGAATACACTACGAAAAACATATTCCTTTTCAAATATGTATAGAACATTTGAGACATTTTTCGACCGAATTTCGATTTTTATCAAACAAAACTTATGAGACATCATTTTTTAAATTATTTTTTAAATATCGTGTGAATTTTAACATAACTTGAAAATATTTAATTAATGTTGAATATTGAAGATGGTTTCGTTTTGATAATAGTTACTTAATAAAACTCGATTACGCAAGAATGAAAAATACGCGCGATGGCCTTGGAATATGCGTACTCCGATCTGCGTTCAAAGTGCATCGAAATTACTCCGTCATTCGCCATAATTTAATTCTCGCTTATCACTTCCGTATACGTTTAATTGTGTAAGCGGCTATAGCTGATCTTTCCTAGCGTCGACGACAGCGTCGCCGAATATTCAGTATACGAACGGTCGGGGTGATACCGGGAGAAAAGGTTCACCTGCGAATCGACTCACTCGAGGTGAATGAAGTTGGCCAACGGTCGAGCGATCGTCCAAAAAATGCGTCTGTTCGAACTCGTATTCGCCGCGTCGCGATCGAGAGGCTGTCTCTACGTACGAGAGCGATCAAACGAAACTTTCGGTCGATAATTCGCCGCGCGCCTGCGAAGAGGTTAGAATTGCAGGCGATACCGCGCGATCGATCGTCGCACGAACCACATCCGCATCGCGTCGTACGCGCTGCCGGAATGACCCTCGGCTTCCGCCGCCGCCCGCCGCTGACGTCACGGGAACGGCCGAACGTTGCCGAGGGGGTGGGCGATCCGACCAATGGCAGCGAGCGGCTGCGCGCGACGCTCGCGGGCGCGTTCGGGCCGACTCGGCGCAGCTCGGCCGGGACTTCGTTTCAGTTCGGGTCCGTGTCTCGCTGCTGCCGCTGCGCACGGGGTGCGTCCGCTGCCGCGGCTGGCACTGTAAACGTTTTCTCTCGCGCGCTCTCTCTCGCACGCACGCACGCACACACACACACACGGTTGCTCCGGCGCCTAGCGTTTTCGAGGTTAAGCGGCGCACGGGCACGGCTCTCCGGCTAGTAGCGAGCGATCAACTACTGTTCGCGGTCGTGCAGTAAATTCGCGCCGTGGTGTTCGTGTCGCGCGTCGTTCGCGCGTACGTCGGCGGGCTCCATGTTGCCGCCGGTGGTATGACGTCATCGTGTGTCGGTGTCGGTGGTGCCGCGCGTGTGTACCCGTTGTCGTTGTCGTTGTCGTCGTCGTCGCCGTCGCCGTCGTCCCCGTCGTTCTCACCTGTCGTTGCACGTTGCTGCCTGCAGCCCCGCCGCGAGTCATGCTGCTCTCGTGATAAAGTTTGACGTTTTTCCTCCCTTTCTCTCTCTTTCTCTCTCTCTCTCTCCTCTCTCTTTCTCGTTTTTCTCTTTCTCTTTCTTATCTCGCGGAACGTGGAGTGTCCAGCCGTCGCCGCCGTCGCCGAATCGCATAGAATCGCATTGGCGGCTGCCGTGTACATACGGCGTGTGTGTATACGTGTGTATGTGACCTCGCCGCTTCTCCCGCACGTTCTCTCTCTCTCTCTCTTTCTCTCACCGTAATCACACCGTTTCTCCTCCTCCGCTATCTCCGTTTTTCAACGGACGGACGGACGGACGGACGGACGGGACGTCCGCATCGGGAGCCGCCACCACCAGTCACCCGCGGCACGTCCGCACGGCTCTGCGAACCAGGTGAGTGCCAGAAATTACATAATATCGTCTGCGCGCGGTCGAAACGCGCGCGCGGCGCGGAAACGGCGGTCCGCCTCCGCCTCCCGTTCTCCCTCCCTCCCTTCCGCGCGCCGTAAAATCGATCCGCTATCGAGTGACAGGTTAACCTCCAATTCGGCCAGGCGAAGAGAGCACCGGGGAGGCAGCGTCGCCTTACGCCGGCTCGTCGTCGTCGTCGTCGTCGTCGTTTCTGTTTTTTACGCGGAGTCGCGACCTGTCTGCACCCGCGCGATATCGCGCCGCGTGCTTTTTCGCATATACGTGAGTGCAGCTATCTTTCTCACTTTTCAAGTGGGAGCAAGCTTCTTCTCGACCTGGGAACGTCCTGCTCCGAAACTCACTTTGCCGGGCAACGAGCGGAGCTCTCGGAGCAGCGACTGTTTTGAAGAAGATCGCGAGGCCGGTTTGCACAGGTTAAAGGGAAAGTTCGATAAGGTGCCCCGGGAGGCGTGTGCGAGCGTGTATCATTTTGGAGCGTATGACCGCGTTATATACGCGCGGTTACCCTCCGGGCCGGATTCCCATTCGTCGTCGATGACGTTGTCGTCATCGTCGTGTCGCTCGCGATCATTACGTCAAGATGCTTGCGGGGTGCGCACGGCGAAAGAATCCCGCAGACGTTGTTAACGTGATCGTTATTTGATATTATTTCATCGCCACCGTCTAATTATCGTCATCATTGTCATTACCGTCGCGGTTGATTGTTATCGCTCCGTTACGACGTTGTTATCTAGCTTCGGAGAATTAGTGTCATCGTCGCGATTATAGTCGTTACTTGCGTTACATTCGCCATTATTGTTAAACCGTCGATTAAAAGGGAACGCTCCTCTTATCTCTCGATTTATCGCTGCATATTAGAAGCGTGAGAAAAACCCTGGCATTATATCCCCGATCCCGGGGTATAGGATGCTTTTAATCGGGAGATACAGAATTAAAGAGCCCGACGCGCGAATTAAAGTTTCACGTGCAGACCGGTTTCCATGCAAGTGTTAAAGGGAAACTGCAATGTAATCGCATTTAAAGCACATTACTGCAAAGCATATAATACATGCATATACGTATGCTCGAGACTACATTATCCTCCTCGTAGATTGTTTTGCCCGTCTTACGTAGGATTATAATAGATCTTGACTAAAAGGAAATAATGTTCAATCACGTAAGAGTGTAGTACGTGTTAGGTTAGTAAAAGTATGTAAAAGTCGCGATTAATGATATCAGCTTATAAACATATTATTTCCTTTTCTTGCAAGTATTCGAAGTAAATAAATTAACGTTCAAAATGATGAGGTTAAAATAATGAAGGAGTTATTGTTTCATTTTCAACGAATTGGTAAACAAATTATCTTCCATTTACGCGGAGTGTCCTAATTTCCTCCTGCCTTTCATCTTGATAAACTTAATTCCTACGCGACTTTTCATCCTGAAACATTTATCAACACGTCATCTTCGGGGTTTTTTAACGTTGCGTACCCTCGAGTTAGCCCCTCTTAACTGCGGTATTATTGAACGCGAGCTCCATAATATATTACGAATGGTGTTATCTGTCGATCGATAGATTTCTGTTTGTTTCATTTAACGATTTTTTTTCTAACGTTGCGTACCCTCGAATTAGCCCCTCTTAACTGCGGTATTATTGAACGCGAGTTGCATAATATATTACGAATGGTGTTATCTGTCGATCGACAGATTTCTGTTCGTTTCATTTAACTATTTTTTTTTTCTAATTACCAAACGATAGTCTTGCCATATCTTTCGATACTGTACATCACTTGATTGGATTAATTCGGATTAAGGAACGGAAAGTAAAAGCTTTTTATTGAAGCTTATACGAGATCGAAGTTCATCTACGAACCGAGCCTCGCGCTCTGCCGAAGGATTCACGTTATATCGGCGGCATGTTGCTTTGACAGCAGACAGACAGACGTAAACAGCCGAGCGTGTACGTGATTTGCATATCTATTCGCATCTCCCCCTTCTACTCTTCTCTCTCTCTCTCACTCTCTCACTCTCTCTCTCTCTCTCTCTCTCTCTCGCGGTTTGCCGCTTATATCGCTCTTGGCTCTGACCTTAATTTACGGCCCGTGGCCGCCGACGTGGAAGACTCATTCGCGCGAACGAGCGAGCTTTTCGGCGTGCTCGCGCACCTGGCGGCGTTATTTATCGACGCGCCTAAATCCGTCGCGTCGCGGCGGCGACGGCGACGGCGACGGCGAGGTACCGTCGATATGTACCGCGTTACCTCGGTCCCTATTATCGCCGAGGTAAGGCTACCGACGGCTTGTCGATATCACCGATAAATCGGGCCCGGAGCTGCTAACACACTCCTTGCATTAGCCGCGCACGCGGCGTTTTTCGGGGGAGTTCTATTTACATTGGCTATCGGAAACTATTGGCGCCTTTTGTTACGTGCTCCACACGCCGAGATTCCGCCGCTCCGAAATCCACTCTCCCTGAGATTCGGCTTGTAAGAAATATTTTTATGCGACATATATATGGAACTGCCTCTCTCTCTTTTTTTTCTGTTCGCTCTGCTACCGTAAAATCTTGATAGGATAAAATATGTGAAAAATTTGTGGAAATATATTCTTAATAAATATTTTATAAAATTTTCGTATGGTACGAGCAAAAAATGATGAAGATTTAATGTAAGAAATAATGGAATGTGTTCGCGGATTAAGTCTTTGAAAGAGAGTAAATATTTAAAAAGCATACTTTTTCGCTCACAAATAGAAACTATTTTAACGGAAATGTGATGTATTTTATTTTTCAGACGTGCAATTAAAAGAGTATCAATTATGTTAATTTCAATTATGCATTCTGCTGCGCATATAACAACGATAAGGAATGAATAATTGAAAAAAAGTATTCTACGTCTGATTTCTATAGTTTGCGATCTATGCGAGAAAAAGTTTGTAAATGACGCATGCGGATACCGCGTAAAGGAATCGCGGAATAATTTTATTTATGGCCGGTGCAGAGCTCTTCGCTTTATTTGAACGAGAAGGAATAATTCATTCGATTGCATATCCAAGCGAGGCGCAATATCGATCTATCATTTGTGACTGTTGCTAGGAAGCGACAATTTAGAAAAAAAAAATTAATAAAGTAAACAAGCGATTGAAACTTTCGTTGCAGTCGTTCCGATACAGCTGATATATGACGCGTTAATTGCTCCGACAACCAGATGAAATTAATCGCCGTGAGGAACGTTCCAATTCATCTTTGTCTTTGACAGGCAAGCGATTTCACCTATCGCTCGAATGGAGACAATCTTTCGTAAAGTTTTAATACAAAAAAAATTGGTCCGAAAGATTTAATAGAATGTTTTCAAGAGTATATACGTTAAATATGATACTATAAGAACGTATATTGAACCATAAATGTTGAATTGAGCTAATTGTAATAGAATAGAATCGATTAGCTCATTGATTCATTTTAAGGAAAATGGATATTTTAGATGAATGGATATATATCTCAAAGCTTTTGATAAAAATTTATTTTTATACAAAAATACGTGATTACTTCATACAAAAGACAAATCCATCCTAATTATTATCAATTTGTAGTCAATTTAGAGAAAAAGAGAGGAAAATTTCCGTTATCGTGATATCGCGGCAAACCTGCGTGAGAGGTCAACGTGTGCGAGATCATCATTTTATTAAAATTATGTTCAGCGATAATGCACGCGCGCGTGTCGTCGTTCTTGGCTGCGAAACAACGGATGTTCAGCATTGCAGCACTCGGACAATCGTTGGTTAGACTGGTTAGTGATTTACCCACCGTGTTTACCACCATGATAACGTGTGTTTTAGATCACACGTGTCTCTGAGCTTTCGCTTGTGTATACTACAAATTAATCACGTGTTTTACCTTTAGTTCTATTTAATAACGTATTATTATTACAATTATTATTACAATTGATAGGAGAAATATAAGTCGTCACGCACGAATAGACCTTATACTTTTGCTACTTATTAAAAATGGATCGAATCAAGTAGATTAAAAATCAATAAAATTAATAAAATTAAAATCTAATTGGAATAGTATAATTGGATAATATAATAACTTAGTAAATAAATTTGAATTAAATAAAATTAACTTTTATTTAGACATTAAATAAGATTAATTATATATTTTACGTGTGGCATGTTTCTAATTATTTTGCAATGTATATCGCGATCTATGATTTTCTAGGCTTAATTTTTTAATCGAATGAAAAGTGCACACTCGAAGCAACGTGCCAAAATTTTTTCTCGGTTGCAACGTGCTGCCCTCTTATGTTTTCCGCGTTTCCATCCCCGTATCGTGACCCCATTGAACGAGGTCACGCGCGTGTTCGAGCATTTGCTTGGAGAAACACCTCGCGAACGAGCCATCCTCTCTTTTGCATTAGACCACAAGAGATTATATCTCGTTGTTCTTTGAGAAAATTTCTTTTATCTCAAGTAATCGTATAGATATCTGTGGATCTAAGCAGATTTCAAGAACTTTGATCCTCATTGAAGAGCAGTATTTTTCTATGTACAGTTCAGTGGCCTACTTTTAAATAATTATTAAATATTGACATGTTGATACAGTTATAAAGCACAAATTGAGGTCCATTTATAATTTGTTTGTAAACGAAATTAATGTTTTTATGCAAATAATTCATAGAATTGAGAGAAGTGAATTAAATACACAATTACACGTTGAACGTTGAACTCTACAATTTTTTGAGTTAACTGAAACTGAATTAATTGAGATAACCCGAAACTGAATTAATTTCTGCAAATTCGATCTTAATAGAAAAGTTTACACAGACAATACATGCTTCATAACGTTATACATTATTTTTTCGTCGAAGATGCAAATCCTAGGAAAGAGAGAAAGGGAGTGAGTTAAAAAAACGTTTTAGATTTTGTTTACATCCAAAGAATTAAAGATAAAAATATTGATTTTAAAACAATTCACATAATTAAATTGACACTTATACAAATTTTGCATTTTATATAAAAGTCTAAATTTGCTGCTTATACTGAAATAACTCATTCTTAGATTAATTTTTATATTACGATAAATCGAGACACACGCAGGTTGCGTGCTTCCTTTTCACGACCCTATATTTTTTCCTTCTCGAAGAAGGCGATTCTTGCAAGAGAGGGAGGAAGGGGGTTAAAGCTCGGACCCGTCCAAGTCCAAGGTGATCGGCGTTCTCCGGCTCGACGATTCCACCCTCTGGCTCGTGACGTAGGGAGAGAGTCAAGTTTTGCTCTCTCGCAAACGCGACGCGAGAGGTAGAGGTGGTGGCGAAGGCGAGGCGTGGTGGCGAAGTATTGATCGTCCACCGCGAGCGTGGCGCGATTTCCCCCTGGCCATCCCCCCTGCAGCCCTCGGCCGAACGACCGACCGACGTCATCCGCCGTTTAAACCCCTCGCCGCCCCCTCGGCCGCCCCACCTGTTCTCCCCTCTCAACGCCGCCGACCCCTACCAGTCCTTCTTTATCTCTGTCTTTTTCTCTCTCTCTCTCGTATCTTCGCTCTCTTCATCCTCGCCGTAGTCAACGGCATTCGACGTCGGGACGACGAAACGGACGTTACCGGCTGGATGATCGTGCCGGTGCTTTAACCCCTTCGACAATCTTTATTTATTGAAAGAGCGATCTGGTTTTTTTCCAACGAGTTGTTTGCACTCGACTATAAAGACTTCAGAAATTTCGAGGGTTTTATGACAGAAGTAATATTGACCGAGGGTCACTCTACAAAAGATAAATTACTCAAATATCCTTTCTCCATAGCATATTGTTCTTTAATGTAACTATATAACTTTCTTAATATACTTTTATAATCGCTTCTGTACTGAAATCTCGATTTTTCATGAGTTTATAATTTTAGATTGAAATAAGTCTTAAGAAATTTTTGATGAAACAGTTTCTTAATTCAGATTTATAGTTATATGATATACTTATGTAATGTTTTTAATTGTGTGTTTGGTAAGTAAATCAATGGTGAATTGTGATTGCATGAAGAAATTGAAAATAGGTAATGATTGAAACAATTTACTCATAGTTATTTTCCTATAAAGTTCCATGACTTATTTATAGTTTTTACTATTTTGTCATCTTATTTAAAAATTACGAATAATATTAAATAACATTATTATCAAATGTAACTGAATATTTAGTACATTTTTAGTTGATTAAATAAAATTTAAACTTTTATAAGGCAATTAGTTAAATCATTAGAACATTATATCTATATAAAAATTATTTTATTAGAAAACATCTAAATTACAAAAAAATATTATTTTTTTATGAATTTGCAACAAGAACTAAAAAAATTCGCAGGGAAATGATTAAAGAACACTAATTATTTATACATAAATCCGTCAAATCATTTAAACACAGACCTGTCTGTACAATCATGTAATTATTCTCTTAATGACCGATGAGAAAAGAAAAGATATCTTTTTTGTCACGAAAGTCTAGTTGTAATTTCAGTATATAATTATAAACGTATCGATGTAATTATACACCTGAGCGTATGTGTAAGCGACGAGGCGTGTAAACATTTGCCAAGGAGTTATCGTTAAATTAGTTATAAAGTCAGCGACTCGTAATGACATTATATCGCGATCGGCCAACAACCGAAATCTCGTTCGCGCAGGAAGTGCCGTCTGAAGATTAAGCCTAACCTACTTGACACTGAAAGTCTATATCTGTTCCAAAAGGACTTATACTTAATTAGAATTATAATGGATCGATAGCCGCGCGTTGCAATGCTCATTAGGAGTTCGCCCTTATTACCTATATATAATGCATCATCATATGTAAGCATTATTTCTGATTGTATTAAAATCAAAACTACAAGTACAGTTCATCTCGCGAACAATCCGTAACAATCATTAAAATATTAAAAACATTTGTAATATTTAAAAATTTCTTTTTATTTCTTTGAGTTTATAATTTTTAATATTTAATACTATTTTCATATTTTTTATCGATTTTATGTAGGATATCTTTTAATCAATAATATGTACTACTTTGATCATTGATAAAAATTAATTACAGTTTCAAGTCTGTTTAAAAATATTCTATTTTGTGATACATGGAGACTTAAATAATTTTAATTTTCGGGAAATTAGCTTTTCCCTCTAATAGAATAGAATCGATTTGAATTTTGTATATATTTATGTTATATATAGAATACAATTAGCCAATTAGAAAACAATAATTATAAATATATATTTTTATAAGAGTTTGATTCTTTCTCCCTTTTCAATTTCTTTAAGGAAGATAGTCTGTAATTTTTTGATTATAACTGTCAGTTACATTTTATAAACTCTAATATATTGTCGACAGATAAAAAATTGTTTAATTACTTACGTATTTCGCAAACGGAATAGTCACGCTGAATAAGAGTTGTCGAGACTCCTTTTCAAGATTTTTATCTGACATGCAATTGTATTAATCTTCGCCTTACCACTGTGCTCGTAATCATTTCGGGATGGGAAGGTCACGCGATGAAAGACCTCCGAGGAATTATACACGCGACACGCGCGTCTTTCCGTCTCGCACAGGAATTTTAATTCCTTGCGGGCATTTGATATAAAAAAAGAAGAGTCAAGGGTTAGAGATGGAAGGAAAATGATGATTGTGGTGGGACTAAAATCACTAGTAGCGCTGTCGACTAATTGACACTCGACCACCTTGTTACGCACCATTGTCGTCTCGCATTCTCGCGATATGTAATCAAATTATGCTTACGCCGTGTACGATTTTGCTCGCGAGAGGAAGAGAAAGAGAGAGTTCTCTCATTTTGCGCGTCCATCTAGACTTTTATGCACATGCATACGATAGGACCGCATTAAGTAATCCGATAACGCTCGGTATCTGGGGGATCGCCGGATCGCCTTTTATGGGTTTCCGTCTTTTATGCGATCTCCTATAGATCTTCTTCCGATCGCATTAACCCGTATTCGACGTTCTTGTCGATGTATACTTTTATATCGTAAGCACAAATTAAAAATATGGAAGCAAAACGTTTTCAAGCTTGAAGAAAGTCGGATTGATCTTGTAATTAACTGTTAAATTTTGTGCATTCTCAGAATATAATGAGACAAGAAAAAATGCTTACGCATTGACATTTCTCCTATTTGCTTTTTATTTTTTATGAATGGAAGTAGTGTTCTAAGACATTAATAATGATTCCTTATCGCCAAGTATTTTTGCAAATGAAGGAAGAATCAGAAACGATCAAAAGAAGAAACAATTTTAATTAAATGACGTAAATATTTTAATAATTCATAAATTATTTGCAATATATTATATTTAAATATACGCGAGGATTGTAAAACATGAATGATTTGTGAAAAGCAATTTTTTTCTCTTTTATGCATAAATAGTCTTTGTATAATTTAATATGTAATGAACATCAATATTCGTTTAATCTATATTTTTATATATCTCAGATTTAATGCATATTAATATCCAGTGAAGTTATTCATTTTAATTTATTTTATTACAGAGAGAGAAAAAGGAAAACAGGAATATTCAGGTATCCTTTCACGTATTGGCTACGTTAGCAGACAAAGCAGCTGAGTGAGAGCTCAGTGATTCTTTATGATTGCTTTCTGCTTAGATTCAATGAAGAATTAAAAGCAAAAATCAGTCATATTTTAAAAAAAAACCACTGAGCGCTCATTGAGCTGCTTTGTCTACCGAACGCAGCCGCATTGTTGTATTAAAAATATCAACTCGACACGTGTCACTTTGCATCGATATTATCTACGTGGCGTTCTCTTTTCTTATTCGTTCGATCCCGGAACTTTTCGCACGCGCGTGGTATAATCCAATGCCGCGGTCGCGCGATTAGAATCCACCGGCGAAGAGAATCTATTTCTGTAAATTTCGCAGCAGATAACGAAGGGCGCGAAGACAGAAGCGAAAGAGAGCGAGGGACGTGACACCGCTCCTTCTCCTCCTCTCGGTCGTTTACGCGCCTTCCCGGCTTATAAATTCCTCCCAGGGACTCCTCTTCTTCCCTTCCATCTCGTTCTTTGCTTTCATCAGGTTTTATCCTCGCGGACCGGGTGCGTCTTCTGTCAGGTTTCGCCTATTAAATTTGCGCTCCGTGGACACCTTCGCGCATCCTGCTACTTAGAGATTCCACTCACGAACGAAACGGAAGCTCCCATAAGAATTTCACGCCTGTCGCCTCCGAAAGATTTTCGCAGCTTGTTTCCTCACTTCCGCAGCCTCCTCTTCTTCCCACTTTTCCTTATTCTCTCGCTGTTTTTGACAGAAATCTTTGTCGTTTACGCGTCTCGCGACGTGTAGAATCTCTTCGATACTCCGATTCACTCGCAGAAACTCTGATTCCGTGTAGGTATATGAGATCGATGGCTGACTGCGCCGAGACTGAGTAATCGCTATGTATTCGAACGTGTGCCTCCCTGTGTTTAACATTGCGATCGATGTTAATTACGTTTAAATATTTATGGATTAAGCGAACTGCTGCTATTTGCTTATTTCTGTGTATGTATGTGTATAGATGTGAAATAATTTGTAATAGATATGTTTTTTCCGAAGAAAGAGCACAGTATGCATAAATTGTTGTATAGGTGTAACGGTTATGGTACACTTTTGATGCAAAATAAATATATAGCAAAGTGAAAATTTAATCTTTTATGCCAAGTAAATAATTATACGCGATAGTAATGACGAAATTGTATTCCTAGCAACTGCAGAAGATTTAAGTTATGTAATCGTATTTCTTAAAATGCATTCTCTTTACTCGCATTTTTGTATGTCTAAATATTCTGAAATGCTTTTATATTCATGCTAAATGAGATATTATGTTAACTAAAAGCATGAATTCTGACGTCGTGTCTTTTCAGATTCTTTCTAGATTCTTTCCCTTAGATTACCGAGAATAGAATGCTTTTAGCCCTTAGAACACTGTGAAGTTTTTAGAACGCCGTGCGCGATTCTTGGAACATCTAACGGTACTCTTATAGAATGTTGGAAATAGAAATTTCTTAGTTCTCCCACTGGGAGATTTTTAGAATACCGAATAATTCTTACGACTATCAAACAATACACGTAGAGTGCTCAGCGATCCCCTTGGCTTAACCACATCGATTGAGTGGCTATTTGCCGACATTCCGCGAGTAGGTCGGTCCACACATTGACCTACACTCCTGCCGCTTTCGAGCCGCAGCCTTTATTGGGTGGCGAATTTGCTCGGAGAGTACTCGAATAGTGTCAGGCCGAGACGACCACGGGCCTGAAGCCCCGTAATTATGTCCAAGAATGGCCGGAAGCCGAAGACCCTTGCTTTATCGCCTCTTGTCGCGACATTTAGAGATACCTGATGTTTATAATCCCGTATTTCAATTCGTATAATCTGATATCTTTTGATTAATTGCGGTTAACTTCGAGAAAAATTGAGAATCGAGAATTGCCATATGAAGCAGAAGATTTCTATATTATTTTCGCGGAATAAGCGAGATTCCGCGCGAACAAAGGTGGATGGCATGGGGTAACGGGTGTATCATTGCGGTAGACAAAGCAACGGGATATAAAGCAGCGGATAGTCCGGACATTGTTGGTAGTTCTCGGGGGTGCAATGTATCAAGGATCGGATAAACGAGGGAAGGTACGCAGTTGCAGATAAGTCTGCGAGCGTGGAAAAAAAGCGGGAAGATTGTAGCGATACGTGCGTTGCATTACCAATGGTTGGCAGTTCAATTTCAGATTGCTATAAACATTAGAGAGAGAGAGAGAGAGAGAGAGAGAGGCGGGGGGGGAGGTAAAAAAATTTGCTGTCGTGACTGTTGCGGACCTGTCGGCGATAACAGAGACGACTGTCACAGTCGAAATAGGTCCGAAACAGGTTTGAGACAGGTAGCCCGTTGTCGGTTTTACGTTGACGACTTTTCAAGCTGAAAAAGATTCATTGGAATGGAAACTGATTCTTCGAGAATGATGTATATGCAAGTTTGTTAATAAATATTTTGTATGTTGTCATACGAAAAATATTCGTTTCAATTACATGAAATGAATAAAGCCTCATTCTTTCCTTTTTTTATTGTAATAATAATAATGTTAGAAAAAATATATAGAGAATTTTATCGTATTTTTTATTTATTTTAATGAAGAAAGATTAAAATTTATTTTATATCAGAATAAAATCAAATTTTTTAACGTATTTTTTATATTTTACATTTATTAATTTATATTTTATTTGGCAAATTCACGTAAGATCTGGAGAATTTTTAAGTATCTTGCAAAATAATAGACAAAAGTTGTATCGTCTTACGTTTTAGTTCAAGAATTATTTAAGCGTTAAGAGCTATTCAAAATAATGAAATCCTCCAACTTTGTTGATTAACTTTTCTGTTAGCGTATATTAGCTTGCAATTCGTTTGCTGAGCGAGCTTGTGAAGGTGGTTTGAACTATGTAAAAGCGGCGAGACTCGCGTTACGTTGCACCGAACTTTACGCGTGGTTTTGAGTTTCACGGCAAAGTGGCTCGACGGAAGTTCTGTCGTCTCTACTGTAGAATCTTCTACGCCATTTCGTTGGAACCTTCTTTGGCTATTTTCACGAGATGAGCTTTGCGCATCGTTCAACCAGTCCGGTGTTGCTTTAACATCTTGTCCATGAATTATTCACTAAAAAGTATGTCGAGAGAAAAATAATTTATTTATCTATAATTTTATATGTAAAATATGATTTTGATATTTAGAACATATAACAACATATATCATAATTATGAAATTATGTGAAATATGTGGAGCTATTTTATGTATAAATAGTATTTTTGAAACAAGAAGAAAAATAAGCAGTAATTATTTAGTTTATATATTTATATCTTTTATTACATCAATTAAAGATTTCGTTTACTTATGTGAGATTTTTTCTAACTCAATATCGAATAACGTAATTAATGAATACTAGCAAAATCTGAAAATGGAAAGCTAAAAACTAAAAGTTGCAAGTTAAGGATTAACTAGAACAGAATCTAACCATGTATAATTTTTTAGATATTTTTGAATGTTTTTCGTAGTATCAAGAGAAATATGTAAAACATAACTAAATCATTTTGATATTATTACGTTTAGAATTAGATAAAATATTATAATTTTTAGAAATAATTGCTGCTTAATTTTTGTTCCGCGTCTGCATTCTTAATATATCATCATAATTATCTTCTCTCTTTTCTTCCGTTGCATTCTCTAATTGCTTCTAGAAGAATGATCTAAGGAAGAAAACAAATTTTTCTCTTTCTCGCTGTCTTTGCCATTATTTGTTGCTTTTTTATTCGACGCATCTCTCTTTATGAAGTGGATTAAAAATGATGGCGACGTGCGGCGGCTCCATCTGGCTATGCCGGAACAAGAGTAGTGAGATTCTTGCGTGCCATTTTATTAAAATCCCGGAGCGTCGGTAGGGAGTAAATCATCTTCTCGGAGTCGAAACAGTCGTAAAAGTCGAAGACAAATGAGTCGCGCCATTCGGCGCATTTAATCAACGAATACGGAAAAAATTAAAAAACCTTTGACTAGCATCAACTATTTGCCTTAATATTCTATACTAATTGTATGCGGTGTAATAAGTACTAAACATTATTTAGAATCTGGTATTTGTTGCTAGCTAAAATTATTTCAAAAATTTAAAAAAATTTCTTTTTGTTTTAAAGAGTAAAAATTTGGTAGAAATGAAATTAAGAAATAATTTAATCTGTTATGCAACATGAATGCTTTTGCGATATATCTGTATCTTTCACAAGTTGAGAGACACTACACTATAGAAATAAATGAAGAGATTCCGTGCGTGAGAGTTTTCGTTCATAGAGAAATTCACGTCATCGTTGAAAAAATATTTCTACTTCACTGGTTATTCGATGCATTTAGAATTGTATTGGCAATATTACTCCATGGAATCCTGAATCTACCATCTCGTCCTTTTCTCAGAATAGATCCAAGTCGATTTTCCTTGGAAGAGATTTGATAATGGCATTTTTTAATAATTTTAATTTTAACACCAAAACATCTTTTTGAGTCAAGATATTTAGTTTCTTAATTAAAATACTGCTATGAGATATTAATTCTTCAATTAAATATTTCTTGAAGCGAAATCTGCTGGAAATTGCCTGATAATATTCTCATCAAGTTTTTATTGTTTATATTTTTGAAATTTAATTTGAAGGTATTAATTATTTTAATTAATATTTGATATTTAATTTCGTAATTCCAAGGCATTCTGATCAGTGGAAAAATGTTTCGCGTTTTTCCCAATGCGTGCAGTACATTTTCTAAGCATATATCGGATGCTGTTCGTCTTTCACGGGTCCACAGTCTATTTACGGATCCGTCTCCCTCGGTTACGAAGGGGTTGAGCCCGCAGGCTCGGTTATCCATATTTAAATACCTTTCGCCCCCTCGCTCGTATCACTCCGTTGAGCTTTCCCAGCGGGTAATCGCGCTTCTGGGATTTTATAGGATTTCTGTCGCGTACGCTGCGTCCCGTTTTATTTCTGTCCCGTTTCACATGTCGCGGTTATTGTACCTGGCTACTATACGCTATCGATCCGAAATTTCGCGCGAGCATAAATGCATGCAATCGCGAGAAATAACCGAAAAAATTGTGATGATGGACATGACATTTATTTCATGTTTTTAATGTCGAGAAAATATATAGTAGCAATTAAAGTTTTAATAATCAGAATGATAATAATAATCATTGAAAATATTTAGTATTATATATTACATTAGCCTTACAATATTTTTTATAGATTTTTTTTTAGTGTAGTAATTTAAATCTTTTAAAGGATTTTATTACGATATAACGACGTTGTAAATTATAAATTGGAGAATTATGAAATTATTTATAGTGTTGTAATCTAATTGCTTACAAAAATATTTATATTTCTTTAAATAAAAAAAGTGATGTAAATAAATAATTATATACATAATTATATACATAGTATATAATTTTTTGTAATTTTTTTTATTTACGTTTTATCTGTGCAACATGATATAGCAAATGAATCTTTTATCGAAGTTCGGTTATCGAAATCGGCTTTTCACCTTTTCGCGCATTCGGAATAGCATTCGATCGAACGCCCGATTCTGTCAACATCTTCCACATATGATCGTATCTAATATCTTTACCTAGAAACGATTCGGTTTCTCTCTTTTTCTTTCTCCCCCTTCTGTCCAACTCTATCTCTATCTCTATTTATCTATCTCTTCTCACCTCTTTTTTTATCTCTCTATTGTCTTCGTATAATTATTATTCGTTTTTTGATATTTTATTTCCACGTGCATAAAATAATATAAATTTTTTGTTAACAAACAAATCTCTAATTCCGTTTGCTTATCTTTCATTTTTAACCGCGAATCAGTGACTTGATTATTTTCCTTCCGAATTTGTTTTCGCTCGCAGTAGGTATTTTAATAAATAAACACACGTCCGTTTTCATAATTATTTTCTAAGGACTTGTTAATTTGACCGAGTTGAACTAATTACTGTGATTTTTATTATGACGGACCATCATGATCGCACACCGATCATCGTGGACATTAACCAAAATTTGCGTCGTTTTCCATTATAACTTATGCATAGCGTGGAATAAGAACGAAAGATTAACAAAAAGCAATAAAGTAAGCGGCAGGGGAAATTAAATTAGAAACGACTGCTTTAAAGACTTGCAATTAAATATTTCGCCAACCAAGCTTATGTTGAAGTTTCAAGCAAGTTTAAACTTCATCCATCGATACTTTGTTAACTTCTGTGAACCTAGAACCCCCACCACTAAAAAAAAGTTCGACTATATGTTACAATTAATACGCTCATTTATTGCTCTACTCGCGAATTTATTGCTCCTCCCCATTTCGCAGGAAATTATAATATTAAAAGTGAGGATGCTGATTTTAGTACCACTCCCGAAAAACACACATACAGAGTACTGTATAGAAAAAATAAATATTCAAATATTTTTTACTATTTCTTTTGCTCTAAGATACTGCAAAGAAACATCGAGAATTATTATCATTATTTAGTAAATTATATACTTCTCGCAATTGCATCTCGTCAAGGGAGAGCACTTGGCGCACACCAATCCAAATAATTGCCGCAACGTTGCGTACCCGACCCCTGCGAAAGAATAGGATGTTCGAGTCTCCCGCAACCCCTTCGTACCCAGCTTTCGGTTAAATTGGACAATGGCTCTCGCGTCGATGTTTTGTTGTGGCGGCAGATTGCGTCGATTCGTCGACACGCGTCGTTGGTAATCGTCGACGGAGATACGAACACGCGTAATTACGCAGTTTCGGGATTATAGTTTCGAATAAAAATATCAAACTCGGATAACGTCACGTACGTCTAAAATATGCGCGCATGTATTACAAATATGTGAATTGCAATACGAAATACACGGTATTTGTTTAACATTTTTAGATATATATGCGAATATTAAAAGCATTTACGCGACAGGCAAAATTGTTATTTGTTACTTTTACAATTAAAAGGCTGGCCATATATATAGTGTCCCAAAATTCGCGAATTAAAAATGCCATAGCAAGAAATTCTTCGAATAAATGAAAGTTATTTGTAAATTTTTATTTTAAGCTGTAGTAATGTTTGAGGTATAAAAGTTTAAATTTGGCCAATTATGGATTACGCGCGTGAAATACACGATCACTAATATTATCGACGCGCTATTCACAGACATGTTTCCGTTTAACTATAATTTATATTTGGTCAAATTTATACTCTTATATCTCCAAAATTACTGCTTGAAATAAAAATTTACAAATAACTTTTTTACTTAATTTTTTGAGAACTTTCTTGCTATGATATTTTGATTTGCGAATTTCGAACCACCTTGTATATTCGGTACGAGATATAGTCGGAATTAGCGGCAAATGTTGGATTTCGAGAAACCATTGATCGGCTGCCGTTATCTCTATCAGCCGTAAGATCCTAATAGCAATTAGCAAGCGTGTGAATCACGTCCTCACCACAGCTTGCCATTAATTACCGCTGCGCCATTTTATCGAAACGTCGTTAGCGTCTGCACGGCTAATTTACGTAAACTTGCTACAGATCGAAACTGATAGTGGAACGAATTCATGTTTTAAGCAATTTCACGGAAAAAAATTTAGTAATATATCAAAGTAAGAGGAAACATTGTGGCGATCGAGGAGATACGCGGCAGCTTTCTGCGCTAAAGATCCAGGGTCTAAATCCACCTAGAACGATATAACTCTGAAATTGATTTTAATCGATTCGGAAGCGATCGCCACCTCTCGTAAGGCAACTGCAAACCACCGAGAGTATCTCTACCAAGAAAATCTCATTCTAAATAACCGTTCGGAACCGGTGTTAAAACTGTAGGTCTCCCCCTCCCAAAAAAGTCACGCTAATATTAAATTCCATATACAATTACATATTTTCTACATCTTTCTTCTATAAGACGTAGGAAACATGTAATTGTATATGGATTATTAATTAACGATATTTTTTTTAAATGTAATTATATCATATAACATGCACATATTTTTATAAAAATCAGAAAAAATAATAAAATAGGAAAGCTAATATGCTCGTGAGAAATTGAATGATATTTTCTTTCCAATCTTTTTTCGAATTACAACGAAAAAAAGAATTATATCTACATTATTTTTAATAATAAGGGTCTCTTTGGACAGAGATCCGCTTGAAATTGAACGAGAATGTTGCTGTCGGTATAACGTTAATCGTGGCCTGGTGCGAAAAACACCTCTCTTATTTCGTTAACGTAACGAAGGTAACTTTCCCGGCCCCGGGTCGCTGAAAACGTTCGACGGAGTGTGTACGTTCAATTTTCATAATTGATCACATATCAAACAAGAGGAAGCGGCGATACGAGGGGAGGAAAAAAAGGGAATGGGTAGCGTCAGACTCAATTTGCTCGATATGCCGCTTCACCGAAAGTTACTCCCTTTTTATTCGGAGTCCCTCGTCCTTTTCAGCAAGGGCCTCGACATTCCTCGCGCGTTCGCGCTTTCACCCTCGTTCCTACGCATCCTCGGGACGTCGTTTTCAATTAGACGATGCATCGTGACGGCGACGCCGACGTTGTTTTGAGGGCCACGAACGGTCATAGGGCGAAGAAGGGCTCTTCGGGGCCACTCCGCTTCTCCCAATGGAGTCATTCGTTCATTCGTAGAATCGGAAACGCGGAGAGAAAACCGCGCCCGTAAAAACAACCGCGTCCCCGCGGATTTGCGAAAGTCAGACAGAGTGGAAACGAGACAGGGTCGGACTCTATCACAAGACTGTTGGTATCCGTTATATATACATCTCATATTTAACGTCTCGTTGTTCGATTTTTATAAATTTTAGATCAAATTAAAATTTATAAGCTATTTTTATTAGAGATAAAAGTAAAAATTAATTGCATTGCGAGCTGAATAAACTGAATAAAAAATATAATTATATTAAAATATTTTTTTAGGGATTTTTAAGAAAAATTCCTCAGCAAATAATTAACGGTTTTCTCTTTTTGGTCACAAAATTGCGAGAAATAAATTTATCGACTTTTGTTAAAAACAAATAAATTTGGAATAAATTTAAATAATACTGGAAAATAAATAAAATGCTTGATTTTCCATTCATATTATTTAATTTGTGCATTATTTTGTTTTACAAAATTTTTAACCTTAAATTTTTGAATAATTTAATTGATATAAGAATTTTTATATAAAGATTAATGAATACAAAGTTTTTTAGAATATTTTGCTAATTGAAACATATCTGCACAAATTTGCGAAAATTTTAACATTTTCATATACTCTAAAATAGATAGATTCGGCCCTGTGAAAGGATTGCGTTGTCCTTGATGATTCTCATTAGAGCTTTTCCTCGTTCATCCTCTACCAGAGAACAAAGGATACACGTAATTTCCCTTCAGACCTGTTGTAATTATTCGATTTCGGCATTTGTTCGCCTCGAGTGTCTTATTAATTTCAATGACTGATGTCCGAATCTTTCTGTTGCAGGAATCAACGGCGAGAAACATGGGATCCTTCGCGGCGTTCTGAACCGGTGAGTTTTCTTTTTCCGCGCTTGGAAATTTGTTATCAGCGTATTAAAGTAAATTTTTTTATCTATTATACAATTATATTGTGAAATCGTAAGGATAATGATTATGAGTTCGAGTTTGAATGGCGAATAACGATTTATAATAATAAAATTAATAAACATATACATAATTAATATACATATCTAAAACTATATATGAAGAATTTCAATAATGTAGTCGTAAAATGCAAGTTTGCTTGATATAATGTGACGCGCTTTTGTGGATAAACAAACAAGGGATGATTAAAACTCTGTAAGCTGGAAAATCAGTATCTTCGTTAAGGGTTGTCAATCAATGTGAAGGCCGATCTTGAATATTGTCGGCGAATAGATTATTATCGAAGCTGCGGACACAATGCTCGAAGATGCGACGTTATCATTTTGCAAGTAATTAATTGCCAACTGACAAGGATTATTAGAAGCGAAAGATCTCGCAGTGACACTTCGGACGTGCTCGTCGAGCCTGTAATTAAAGCCCGGGCTTGCATCCCCACTAATGAACAACGGTACATGCATCTTGACGTCATTGATCGTTATCGCGCGAGCGCAAACTTTCCGGGGAGAGAGAATCTTGGAGAAGTTAAAATCGATCATAGTTTTCAAGTCGGCATTTCGCTAACACCTCTTCAAACTTTATTCTCTTTTTACTTTTATTTTTGTTACAAATAACAATTTTTTGTGAACACCGAATGTAAGCTCATATTTTGCGTTAAATTTCTAATTTTAATTTTTACTTCCGATTTACCAATATTTTATAATTAATTTTTTTTAGGAAACGCATATCGTATGTGAATATTAATATACTTAAAAATTAATTTTTTTCGCGTTTTTTTTTTACAACATAATTCCGAATGTTAAATCTTTTTTAATGCTTACTAGTTGCGATTATGAAACTTTCATAATAGATTAATTTTATACGTTGGATTAATTAATTAACGTGTTCCACGAGATCCAAGCATCTCAGTTTGTTCTTTAATTAATAGGACTAATCAAGCGCTCGCGGATAAAAAGCGAAAGGAGCCTCAGAGTTCCGTAAAACAACGTGTTCCTGTACCTTTTAATTGGATTACCTATTTCTCTTTTATATCCCACTTTTCGCTTTTTTTTTTTAGACTGTGTCGAGTATAGAACTTGGCCTTTGTCACACGCGGTCGTTCCTAATTAAGTAATAGCATTAATCGAATCAGCGACTACGACATTTATTTTTCCACATCGATATCGCACTTCCTATGTCGATAAGAAATTCTATTACAACTTTTTCCAATGCTTTTTACTAATTACTATTATTATTAGAGCTAGATAATCGGAAGTTTGTTGAGACTCAAATCAGAATAACATCGAAACATTCACCAATAGTTAGTTACGACTTATTGATGATTAGGATTAATTTAACATATTTATATCTTTAGTAAAAAACATCTTTCAGAAAGTTTTATTACAGCATATCATAATTATTTTCATTGATCTTATATTTCGTAAAAAATATTTGTACTCAAAAATCGTACAGATATCAAATTATCTTTTTTTAATTGTTAAACATTAAGGATTTTTCGAAAGAATATTTTATAATATGTAGATTGTGAGGTTCATTAAGAGATTACTATTGTGTACTACAAGAATACTACGCCTATTTTTATTTTTATAATTGTCTTTAATTTATTCGGATTTTGTGTGAGATGGGATTTATTCCAGTAATAATATTATAAAATAATTTAAATGATTATGATTTTAATAATTTAATATATTTTCGAGATTTTATCATTACGAGATTATTTAATAAAGAAATATACAACTAAATGTATTTTGCTGAATAATATCACGGTGTCACAATCATCTCTATTGACTCTACATTTTTATTTAGAAACTTTTGAATTGATAATTATTAGAATCTTTCGTAATTGTGCATCTACATGTTGTATACTTATTAACACTTACTGGCATCTTTAAGTCCGAATTAATTATTGAAATTCATTGCCTTT
Organism: Wasmannia auropunctata; assembly: GCF_000956235.1. NCBI lineage: Eukaryota > Metazoa > Arthropoda > Insecta > Hymenoptera > Formicidae > Wasmannia > Wasmannia auropunctata. The sequence continues at coordinate 340,742 of NW_012026913.1, read as the reverse complement.
CTGCAAGTCGCGTAGATACGCTTTATAATTGTCCAAAAATGCAGCGCGCGACACGGACTATTAGCCTGCTTCTTCAGGACCGAGAAGAGCGGTTCTCGCGCAAGCGCAACCCCGTAATGGGAATGGTTATGGATTTTCGGGCATCGCGACCTTCGCATGTCGACCCACGCTCCTCCTTGCGCTCTGCATATTGTCAACTGACGTTGCTCGTATCACCGGGGCACCACCTCGCGAGAAACCCGGCGCGCGCTTCCGCTCGGATGAACGGTCTCTCTTACTGTGTCATACGTTCAGCCACCCCGCGTGGGCTACTCTCATGTTTCACTATTGATTGGACATATACCAATTTTATTCATTCAAATCATTTTCGTAGTGATATCTAGACCGTCTCGTACGTTGGATACGTCACTTACGATACACAAGTTGAAATCCAATATTTTGCTCTAATGTGAATGTTAAATGTAGAGGAAGCTATCAATCTTGCGAATTACGAAGTGATCGAGAAGAAGCAATTACAATTAAGAGCTTCACAGGAATTAAGTAGATAATAAAACCGTATGAACTTTATACAATTTCAGACAAATTTAGTGGAATTGTAAATTAAAATTTAATAAAACTGTATATTGTTTAAATAATGAAAGAAAACTTAACGAGTGATGGCTCTAATTTTTATATTTTGTTTTTATTTTAAGAAAATATTTCTAATTTTTTTTTTATACAAGGATTAAACGGTAATCTAAATTTTGAACAGTCTAAATATTTTTTATTGTTTTACGAGAAGCGTATTTAGTATAACGACGTATTTATTTGCATTTATTCTTCTGCATTTTTGAAAAACAGAATCTCTTATAATACTTTATATAACGATTCATGTTTACCACGCCGCTCCACAAATGGCTTTTTCATTGCAGAAAGAGACCGTTATACTTAATACCTTATTAACTTAAATAACCAACTCACCGCAGCTCTGCTAATTCCGCGAAACAGAGTAAAAAGAACCTGCTGATGAATAGGCTTGGTGGAGGCAAAAATGCTGAGTATGAAAGGAGGTGTTCATACTGGGAGTTGTGTTTTACAAAAATGACTCTCCTTTCGCGCGTGCACGCGAGCTATTGAAATCGAGTCGTCTCTCTCTTTCTCTCTCTCTTCACACTATCACGTGTTCTGCTTACTTTATGCATGTGTCCACCTCGAAAAGCTCGAACAGCGCGAGCGATGTCAGGAAACGTGTTTACTCGCGGTTTACACCGTCCCTAACTCATCTCGCTTGCTCGCTCACCCTTTGCTCCGCTTTGCGATTCAATGTTTGATCTGTTTTCATCAACATGTTATTCCCCTTTATGGGAAACGTTTCGTTCGCTCATGCTGTCGTGATATTGATACTTCATACCCGTCTTGAGGACCTAGCGCCTAGAAAGTGCCTAGCGCGATAATGAGATAAATGGCGGAATTGCAGAGAAATCAAGTTGAAAAGAATTACGTAACTCCTAAGGATACGGGGTAATCTGAATCCAACCCTGTTGGCTGTTTCGGACAGTTTTGAGAGAAACGTTGAGCTTGTTTTTGCTTATTATCCTTTTAGTAGGCACGTAAGTTTGTGACTATCTTTCTCTAATCCTATTTGTTACACAAGAAGATTGAGAAGAAACTGGAGTCCGCTTTTGATGTTAAGATCCTTATTAAACTACATTAGTCGAATTTTTATGACGTAACGCATAAATATTCAAAGTTCTATTTTTAATGAGTACTGTAAATTGCAGTGAAATATGGACAGTTTCACTATCTTCTCACATTCAACAAATACTGTGGTTGGCGCATTAAGTCCACGTGTTACTCAGCTCTTTTTTTTTTCGAAGGCAACGCTCGGAAGTCGACAGCTTTCCCTTGCAAACAACCGCAGAATCGCATGTCGCGGGTGTAGTTAGTCACGCGATATAAGGCGGGTGTTAAAGCCGCCGAGCGTTCTTTCTTGTTCGTGACGATGCACTTTCGGGGAACTATAAAGGCGGTTGAATTTTGCAAATTATAGCGATTGAAAAGTCTCTTTTACATCCCGATAGTTCATAAAGCACGAAGTTTCTAATTTATAAATTTTAAATTTAACTGTGGTCGCGCATAATTAGAAAAATACTTAATGTATAGAAATTTGAAATGTCGGATTTTTTTTTTTAATAGCTTTGTCGAAGAAATAACATTTAATTTTCTCATTGCGTGAGAAGCTTGCGTTTAGTTAAATTTTTGCCGAGGAAAAATGAATCCCCCCCTCCCCCCCTCCAAGGAATCTTACACGGAAAAAACGATTTTGTTGAAAAGTCTAAAAAGTCTGCTGAATAAAGATCTGAAAATAATTTTTTGTTGAATCATCAAAATAATTTGATGGAATGTTAAAACTAATAAGCGTTCCTATAAAACGTTTTGATATTCTAATAATCATTTTTGACTTTCACACAAAATTATTTTGATTATTGAACAAAAATTATTTTCAAATCTGGATCCAGCAAAATTGTCCTTTCCGTGTATAGGGAGACGTTATGTATTGAGACTTCTCTCCGAGTGTGTACACCGCTCAACCCTTATCTTACCGCGGAAGTTGCACGGACACGTGCCAGGCACGGGGGTCCGTTCTTACAGCTCCGCGGCTATGATTGACATCGTGGTCGGATGGTTTCCTCCGGAGGGTTTGATGGGACTTTATAAGCGCCTCGGGTACTTCTCGAACAGCTATCGCACCGTAAATACCCTCCGGGGGCCGCATCTCTCGGAGCCTCACGCTTCGCGTCTTGTAATGACTCCGTTTGCCGTTTGCGCGACGAATCAGCTCTCTCTCACTCTCTCTCTCTCTCTTTCTTAAGAGTTCCCAAGAGGAGGGTCTCGCTCTTGGTTTGCGAGATCGAATATGATACGAATCAATAGTGAGAAAGACGATCGTCGTCCTCGTTGCCCGTCGTCCCGTCACTATACTTCCGAGGTTGCGGGAGCTTGCTGGTGGACGCGTGACGCAAAGAGAATGAATATGGATGAACGTGAAGATGGAGGGATTTACGAGGGGATGATGAATGTGAAAATACAGAGGTACAGAAATACGAGGACACAGGTCTGGTGGTGAGAAAAATGCCTGCTACGGGTGTGGTCCATTGAGGATTCAGTTGCTCCACTCGCCCGCGTCCGTTTTCATTCACGATGTTGTGCAGTTGTTCTAAAATTAAAGGGTTTCGAATCGACTCGCCGCCCTTGTCACAATAATGAGATAGAATCACCTTTCGCATGGTCCAGCGCGCACGTACGGCAGTTAAAGGCTCCGATCGATGAATCCCACTAATAGGACAGAACAGTTTATGTAATTGACCAAAAATACACACAACAATGTACTTACCGTACTCCGTGAGAATACGCGACCGTGGAGGGGTTAAACAACTCCGCGCTTTATATCACCCCGCTATATATCATTCCCGTGTAATCTCCCCTCGTGCTGGAACATAGAGTCGCGTCGTGGTGAGATACTATAAGTACGGCGGGCTATCTCGTCGAGAATTTTTCTCAGGAGCGCGAAAGCAGTCGAGCGTGCGGATCGAAGGTGTCTGCAGGTATTCATGGAGCGCATTCGTCGAGTGCATGGCGGATGTGGCGAGGGGGCGCGAGGCCGGGAATGGTGCTGGTCGGAATAATCTCGTGCGCGCTCTCCTCGCGGCTCGCCTTTCAATTTTCCGCGAGTGCAATACACATCTAGCGTGCGTCTTGCCGATGGCGGAATCGAGTCCCATCTCGATCGCGCAATCACGATTCATCGAGCTTAGCGCGGAGGAACTGTAGTAGGTACGGAGTGTGCGTTTCGAGTGTTGCAATTATTCCTTATTCCGTCTGTGAGAAGATTTGAACCGTGTAGTCTGGTGTTTTCGGTTATTAAAATGCAAATACGTGAAATGTTGTCATTAAAATCGAACTTTACTTGTTTTTAATTAATGTATGAATACATTACAATTTATAATGTAATTAATGCGTAATATAGTATAATATAAAGAGTGAAATACTTATTTATTACAATTAAATATTAATTTTTATTAGTTTTTATGAAAATAGTGCGTTGGACGTCAATTGATTATAATTTATTAAAATAGTACGTTGGACGTTAATTAAAATTATAATTTATTAATTTTTTTTATTGAAGTAACAATTTAATTAAATTATATTACATTAAAATAGTTCTTTATTAAAATTTTAATCGACAACATGATTTTAGATATTTAACATTTATTTGAAATATTTATACAATGTTTATTAATACGCATTTGGCAATAACAGTCCATTTAATTAACAGAAATTTATTTATATTAATTATATTTTTATAATTTTTATCAAGTTTTTGCTAAGCTAATAGGAATAAGATAGAAACAAGAAGAAGAAGAAATTAATTAATTAGAGTAAGCTAAAAATAAGAAATAATAAAAGTCAAGTGTCTATTTTTAGATAGATCTATCAGAAATAGTTTTTAATATTTATAACATTTTTGTAAAAATATAGCGGAAAATAACGCTTATAATAAAACGGATCTGCTTGGAATCAAGTAGAACGCGAGAAACAGACTCACGTCTGACCATGAACACGTCTTCATCACTGATACATTCAGTCGGATCGCACGATTGTCGTCTTCCTCCGTTTTCGAGAGCGAATTTTACGATTTGGTGCAACGAACGTACAAACATCCGACGATGACGTAAGCATGATTGAACCGGGTAGCCCGGGTACTCGAATACGCGTGTCCGCGCGATATTTATGAGTATTACCGCGGAGTAGGAAGCGCTCTGTTACGATTACGACGAGGCAGCCGGTATGTATCCCGTTAATGGACGTGGGTTGTGTGCGTGCCGTGTAAAAGCTACACACGCCGAGGATGATCCGGCGGTCGAGAGCCGGGCTGCGGTACTCTGCGGCAATGCGCGTCGCCATCTTGGTTTATCGATCTTGTTGCCTACCCTTCGTCCTCGTCCTCCTCAGCCACCCCGACTCGCCACCGTTGTTCGTTCACCCTCCCCCTCCTCCCCCGTGCAATCCTCTTTCTTTTCTGCTCTTCCTTCTCTCCGTGTCCGCTCGACCCCGCGCGCTCGCGTTTCTCTTCCGCTTTTGTTCCGCCCGGCTTTTTGTCCTCGCGTAAGCCCGCGTGTGCGCGCGGGTGAGCATCGTTAACGTATCTTCTGCTGCGTCATATTCGTCAAATTCTCGTCCGTGAATTGAGAATTCCACGTATGTTTGGTATCCAACGATGATGGGAACACCATTTGGGTAGGCCAAATAATGGCCGTTGTTTTTTTTTTTTTTTTTATATATTGAAAATGTGTTACACACGGGATTGTTCAGAGCTCTTGCTTGCAGAAATATGTGGCCTTTTAAATTTTGATACATCCATCTCTTGAGTTATCTAACAATAATGTAAGAAGCTGAAGTCAAATTCCATTACACATTCTCAAAACTCAATTTGCCAAAAACTTTTATATAGAGCTTCAGTCGCTTGCGATTTAAAAACCATTCGCGTCTCTACTTCAGAACAATGATCATTCTTCTTACTTCGGATCTATATTTAGACATGTATACTTTCGAGTTATACTGTATAAAACCTGAATCAACAGAAAAATTTCGTTGCTTCAATATATATTCTTTTCTCGAAGTCACTAGCGATTAAAATCGTAACGAGAGAATTAAAGCTAAGAGACGAGAATAAAAAGCTTTCTTTATCTTATTTTGCAATTAGATTATTTTAATTTTAATTTGCGAATTATAAAAAATTATAAAAAAAATTTAATATTTATAGATGCTATAATGAAATTTTCTTGATATTATATGCTCTTTAATTCTGAATTTCTAAATACTCAAGTTACGACAATTTTTTTTTTTTTTTTTTTTTTAACAATTAGTCGTAACCCCATCCCATTTTAGACCGCTATTTTGCGTATTTCTTGCTCTATCAGTATTCCGTATCATCAGCTTTCATAAAGCGGAGAACAATGTTCTGGCCCCTTCGCGCACAGGCTCGTCTTTCCAACGTTGTTTGCGATTCAAGTCATGCACATCGCGCGCGCTTCATTAATTAATAAACACCCCCTCGTCGTCGTTGGCGCAGCGCGCACCCCGGAAGAGCCGCTCGGCCGACAGCACCCTCTCGCGTGCACTCGTTTGCAGTTAATTGTCGCGGCGGTGCACCGCAAGATGAACGCGAAACTTAATAATAAAGTCTCGCTGATCCTGGTTCACGGTCCTTGTTGAGAAAACGCGGCTAGAATAAGCGATCAATCAGGCAAATTCGTGGCTTTCACGGTGTAAAAAAGAAAAAAAAAACAAAACTAGATCGAGACCCTCAAAGAGCGGTGCGGCCTTTTGCGATTAAGAAGCTAGAAAAGAACTGCGCGAGAAAGAACTTATTTATAATTTAATTTTAGCAATTTCAGCGTATGATACACAGAGTCTGAATAAATGAAAAATTTGATTATCTCCTTCAACTTTATATTTGCTGTAGCACGTTAGGACAAATATCGTTAACAAAGTTAAGAAGCTTAATGCTGTACATACTGCGGATATATGCTGCTGTACATTGTACAATATTTCACGATTTACTCATAACGCGATTATCGCGGCGATAAAAATTACGATGTAAACTCTTTCTTGTCACCGACGGATTTCTCTCGGAGGTGGAATGGATGAGAAGGAGATTCCGTGAGATAGCGCAGGGCCCTTTCTCTCGAGGGCCGCTCGCGCGACTGCGGGGGGACCGTAATAACGATGACTAGTGACTGTTATTCGTAACGCGATAACGACCGTGCGTTTCGAAGTGTCCGCGCAATTACGCGAGCATCTATACGCGCGCGGAGCTCGATACAAATTGCCCAGGGCGAATTACCTGAGCAGTTTCCGTAATCGTGAGCGATAGGTATACCTAATTGGCGGATTAGACTGATGTATAGGGGAACGTCAAGTACGTTAGCTCTTACGAGCTGCCATTCGGCAGAGGTGTCATTCGACTTGGGGGAAAACAATGCATCTGATTGGAAACGTAACTGGACATTTCTTAGATTCTAATATTTGTAGATAATATAATTTTTACATTTTTTTCTTTATTGATAATTATATTATATAAAATTAATATAGAATTTTTGAATCATATTTTAGTGTATACGTTATATCATATATGTATAATTTTACAAGGCGCATAAAAATCGGTCATTTTGATTCTTCCGCGTTTTTACGAGTCTGCAGGGTTTCTCTTTTCATGAGAGGATGACCCAGACGTACCGGCTCAGCAAGTCGCTGATTTAAACGCTGATTTAGAATCCCGGGAAAATCGGAAGAGAGGACACATGTCTGAAGAGAGTTTCACGCTCGGTAAACGTGGCATAAATCGAGAGCTCGACCGAGAGGCCCGGGCTTCGCCCAGGCTCCGTGTAACTCGGTAAGCTTCTTATTGTCGACATCCGACGATTCGATCCGTCGCTCGGGTCTAGTTCTGGTCTGTCTAGTCTGGTCTGGCCTGGCCTGAGAATCAGCCGAGATGCGTAAAGATACTTACGAGACTTCCATATTTAGTATCTATATTTTTCATTTGATAATTTTCAGATATTAACATTAGAAGAACCAAGTATGTGAAGGTACAAAGAAAAAAAAAATTTTATTTTGCAAAGCTGACATTTGATAAAGCTGTGTAGAAAGTTTTAATAAGGACTGTAATATCTTACATTTTAAAAATTTATAATTACATTAAAAAATTTATGTGTTTTAGTATTATTTTGAATATTATTTAATATTATTTTTTTGCTCCTATGTAAATACTTTCTTTTCTCGACTTACTTTGAGTTAGCTACATAGAAATAATACGCTTGAAAAATTATATTCTCAGCAATATTTTCTGATAAATAGATAGATTTACATCACGTTGGTTGTCGTTCCAGAAAAATATCGTTAATTATTTTTATGATGATACATTACAAACTTAATGAAATCTTATAATAGAAACATATTTTTTCGACACTATTTTCTCGAAAGCCACGCTTTTCACGAAGTTCCTGAGGAATTTGTCTCGTCGATAGACGTCGTCGTGCCTGAAGGGTTTTCACGCCAAGTATCATCCATAATCGCGATGTACGACAGGACCCGCTTTTGTCGGGTGTCTGCCGTTCAGTTTCGAGAGTGCGCGTCTCTGCCGAGCGAGAAACTCGCTTACCGTAGTCTAGACTGGTCAAATTGGTAGGCCCCCGAGGATTACCAAAGGGGAGAATACCAAGACGCAGTCGTCCGACAGACTGGCAAGGGGGGGGGGAGGGAGAGAGAGAGAGGACCCTGCGTAAGGAATCCACCGTGGCATCCACCACATCTCACGGTTAACGCGCGTCGACGCGACAGGGATCGTTAGCCACGGTATGCCAGACAATAATAAACAGTAGCCTGCCACCGCCGCTGTCGTGACTGAATGTTAGTATCGCCATAATAACTGGCAGGTGGCCCGTGTAATCATGACGCTCGCGCTCTTTGCGCCAAAAAACGAGAGCAAGAATCGCAGTCGGCCGAGCGTAATAACAAAATCCTGCTCTCGTATTCGGGATAATTGGAGAAATTGGGATAACGGTGGAGAGATGTGTGCGCGTGTGTGTGTGTGTGTACATGTGTTAACCGACTTTTACCATTCGAGACAATTTTCATAAATGAGAGTCCACGCTGCTTTCTGTGTTTTTATTTTAATTCTGTGAATAACGTTTAACGAAATAAGCGATTTTTTTTCATGTACAATGAAAATGGAATAATTGATATTAAATTAAATTGAATTATTGTGAAAACGTGAAAATTTAATATTGTTTGATGCTTGAGAACATACGTACAACCAATACAAATCAGTCGTAGATTAAAATTTAATTTATTTTTAAGATTATGGAAATATAATTGCGCTGTTTTATTCTCTCATCCTGTTCGCAATTTTTAATTATTCCGGAAGGTTTGTGGATAGCAGGGAGATTTACCATAAATTGTGCGTGTATAGTAATTTAGGCTGGCCTAATTTCCTGCATTTCCCAATGTTTCCCATGATAAGTAATTTAATTGGGAAACGGGTGAAACCGATTAACATGATAGTTGCTTCTATAATCGAGATCGCACTAATTTGGGACGCCTCGTGTCTGTCCGGCCGCAGCTTGTCGGTTCGCCGCTGATCGGATTACCTGCGAAACTACCTGTCGGTAACAAATGTATAGAATATTTCTGACGAATCGCGTTTCCTATTAGTGCTGTAAATTATTTCTGAGAAATGCCAATAAAAAAATATGTATTTAATAATTGTCCAGTTTAAAACGATGTAAATTTATTAAATTTATTAACGAAAATGAAGGATTAAATGAATAAATTAGAATTAAATCACTAATGACGTGCTGTATTAATTCGATAATCGTTTGATGGATGACGACAATATAATCCGTAAAATAATGAATCTTCAGCAATTAATTATCTCTCATTTTGAAGTACCTACATTACAGCCAAATTTGTTCAAAACATAATGTGTCTCGTATTTTATCGGCGAAAAGAGATGGTAAAACTATTTCAAAATTATTCCTATTCATTAAGTCTTCTCTATCTACAGATATCTTATTAGTGTAATTTTTATCATATATATGTCACAATTCTGATTTAAAGTACATCGATTATCATATAAAAATCATGAAATGTATGTCATATAATATTTTGATTTTCCAGTATCGTGTGGCACAGATTGCTATATGGCAAGTTGTGAATGTTTCATTCGCGCCAACCACAAGATCAAGGAGGTAACATAAACGTCATAACTGTCAAGTGTAATTTTCACCTTGACGGGCGTTTAATCCGCTAATTTGGCAGATGAGGGACAATTCGCTAAAGACACTAGGTCCAGAAGGGTTTCGATGTACTTACATTAAATATCAAAGTTGAAATCCTTACATAAATTCTATTCTTAGCACAAAATATAATCGATAACCGAGGTCTCTTACATTATTAAGCAACGACCTAATCCAATCTCACTAGAGTTTTTTTTTTTAAAGAATGAATTTATTGAGAAAGAGAAAGATTTTTATTTTATATCATACATCATTATATGTAAGCCCGTATTTGTCCATATATCATACTGTTAAATCTGTAGTGTCAAATTTGATTTAATTTGAGTCGTCACTGTTCCTACTCAATATACTCGTATCATTATTTTTAACTAAAACAATGAAGTGAAACAGCTTAAAACAATTCAAATTTAACTCAAATTTAAATTAAATTTGAACTGTTTTAAACTGTTTTCGATTATTTTAAAAATAACGATATGTTGAGTAGGGGCAAACGACTCAAATTGGGTTAAATTTGATACTAGATTTAACAGTGCCATATTTATGAAATTAGAGAATAAAATTTGTTGAAATCGTCTTATGAGAAAAAGAAACCAATTTTGAGATATGATTTAATAGAATTTAATCGAATTCAATTTAATATTTGTTATAATTATATTTTTATCATAACAGTCAGGTTTATTGATAGTTTGAAATCCAATGAATATCTCATCGCGAATGCAATATTGAAACGGTCCACAAAATTTGTATAATATTATAATAACGTCAGATTTTACAGGAGTACAAACAGCTAAGTATATTTATTCTCAGTGGATTTTTCAAAATGTGATCATTGAAATCTGCGTTGTAAGATATAAAACTTTATTTTAAGTATCTTATATTTTTGAGATTCATGTAACGACTGTAAATACGGGTTCAACTGTCATTTGATAAAAAGTACCAACGTTTTTTGCAAACGAGATTTTTCGTACTCGAGTAATAGACGCGTAAAAAATTTCACATCGTGGAAACTTTGAAGTTACATGATTTAATCATATCGGAAGGATCTCAAAATGGTCGTTTATCTCGCGCAGAAACTTTCGTAAAGACAACTGTGATATATTTAGGAAGGATTTCTCTGGAGCGATTCTAGCTGGACTAGCCATTCGAAGTCCATTGTCCTCGTAATCTCGTTCGTATGCTCACGTTCGTCACTTGTGCGAGTCGTGTCACCGTTCCACCCACGGCATTTCTCGCCGGTCAGATTCTCTCTCTCTTTCTCTCCGGATTCACTTCGTGCTGAACATATATTTGTGGAGAGAGAGAGAGAGAGAGGGGGGGGGAGAGAGAGAGAGAGAGAGAGAGAGAGAGAGAGAGAGAGAGAGAGAAAGAAAGAATATATATATAGTCTCTTTATATACATATATATATGCGACTTGACGTCACACATCCCTGACGCACGCTCAGCGAAGCGCGAAGTGTCGCCGACGCTACGTTTGAAGAATTAAAGCGGATGTCGCACGCGATAGGCAATCGATGAAGATATTCCTGGTCCTCGTGACTTTATGATTTGACATTCGGACATGTGGAGGAAGATAGCAAAACGGTAGTAGGTAAAAGAAAAAAAGATAAGATTATTGTTCGCGTACAATTTTAATCTTTTATTGGATACGAAGTCTAGAATTGAGATAAATAATAATGATGATAATTATATTAGGAATATAAATTTCTGTTTAAAATCTATATGTAATAATTCTTGTTCCCTTTTACACCTCCTTTCGCTGAATTGTGGAAAATGTTAATAAATTAACTGTAATATTTGTTATTATCATAAGTGAATAGTGTCTACTCGTGAGGTCTCAGAAAAATTCGACTTATTTCCAACAATTGAGAAAGCTTCGCGAATTTTGTCTTAAAGCATCTCTGTAAGGTAGATGCCCCCTTTTCGATGCGATCGATTTTATGAATCATCTCGTGAATTCTAATCTCGCCGTATTTCCGCTCCTTCTGTATTTACCATTGGTATCGTGGGACACACGAACGAACATGCAATAACAAGGTGGGTGGAGCAGAGAAGCGTTTCCTTTCGTTAAAGTAGGAAATCTCGCGTGGTCCAACGTGGATCGTGAGAACGACTCGTGGGCGTTCCTCGTAGGCTTACCCGTACGCGTGTCCCGTTAATTCACCCGTCTAATGACACGGAACCTCCGTGCCATTATTAGACGTAATCCGTTAATAGCGCGGAACGCCGGCAGTGATCGCTAGCGTTTTCAAAAAGTCAATTTACGGGGACGAGCGTGGGGATAAATATGTACATTTTGTAATAGATAAATGTATTAGAGAATATTGTACACCGTATTGTACATTATATACCGTGAATTTATGAATTTTTTTTACATATTAACATTTTTATATGTAAATTATGTATTTAAACTATCTATTTTTAATTATATATTCTTCTTAATTATATTGTGTAATAATTTTCCGAAGATGAGACCTGTTCACGTAATGTTTTATTCAATAGATTTATATATAATAATAAAAACTTATTAATTAAATAGAAATTACTTGTTATAAATTAAATAAACTCAAGATCAGTTAATTAAACGATTAATTAAGATAAAAAACTATACATTTTTTACGAAGACACGAATATATAAACTATATCATTATGCATAAACTATATCAATTGAAATTTACTCGTGTGGTACTGATGTTGCTTTCAAATCGAGGGTATTAAAAATCTACGAAGCATTATTAGCGAAGCGTACAAAGTACAATACTAGTACTTGGCAAGTGATATATCGAGTGGCGGAGTTTCCAATTGGTATTAATCCCGTAAATTCTACGGCCAAGGACTACAAGTCCCTGCCGTACAACGCGTAATTGGTTCCTCGCGCAGCTGGGATTCTCAGCGAGCGAGTGGCCCGTTTCATGGTTAGGTACGGACGATGACCGCGGATACGCGAGGAAACATGCCGCGGGAACATATCGATGCGAGCGTGGGATGATTACAGATATTTGGCATGTTGGCCGCATTTTACGGCGGCGATCCTACAGATACGTCTGGAGATTTGATGTAAAGGAGAAAAGTGAAAGAATTGACAATTATAAGAGATAATTTGCTTAAATTTCTATTTATTTTACAAAGCAACGCAGAACCGAGATAAAGAAATATATAATGCCAAATTTATTTTATTTACATCATTTTTTCATTAAAATCAACCGCGGACTTTTATACGATTTTATTAACTCTAAAGAATCAAACTGTTGTTACGAAAGGAGAATTTCTTTTAGATTTTGAAGTCTTTCCTTCGTCCGAAAGATTTCGTCCTCTTTTCGAGAAATATTCAAGGTAATCAGAGGTGAGAACTTTTCGGAAGTTTATCCGGCGATTGCTCTGTTCTGCAGATACGATCTCGTTTGAGAGGCATTCATAATGCCTAACTCAATTATGTGTAATTGTGCACGGGGTCACCCCACTACCGCTATCACCATTACCGTTCCCGGCAACGCGGTGTAGCTACTTCGGCTGGCTGTTGGAAAGGGTGGAAGCGCGGCTCAAAGGGGTTATTTTAGGAAGGTGTCCGTCCGATGGGATGTCCGCACTTCTCTCTCTTTCTTTCTCTCTCTCTTGGTCTCTCTTCCAACGACCCGCTTCCATTCTTCACGCTGAAACTCCCGCCGCTCCGTGTCGCGGATGTCACCAGGTTGACACACATGGAATCGTGCAGCAACGTTCCTCGAGTAAATAGATCGGACATTTTTCGGTCATCGGGCTAATATTACTATGTGTAAATTCAAAACAGCCGTGTATTAAATTGCGCGAAGCATTTATGAAATCGTAATTCAAAATTTTATTATCTGTTTCGGAGATTTAAGATAAACAATTAGATTCTAATTCCTTTAGTGCTCAAAGTCTTATTTTATTAACAGTATATTATATGTATATTACAAATAATTTTGTGTGTTTTTTTTAATGAAATTAATTGAACAGACTTCATTATTTCTGTTTGTATAATTGAAATTTTGTTATACGAAATGAATAATATGAGTAATGATAGGACAATGAAAGGTAATTTGATCTCGTGATGGATTTCTCAGTGTGAAATTCTGAAAGGAAAAAGAGATAACAGATCGGAAAATGAGCGAACGCTTAAGCGAATCTTGTCGCGATTTGTGTTTATTTCAAGTCTGTAAGAATTATGTGCCCAAGCGAGGACAGTGACGACGCTTTACGTCTTCAGATTCGCTATGGTGCCATAAACGTTCCTCATAAAGTTGTATCCGCGATATACGTCTAGGAGGTGTACACACACACACACACACATATACATACACACATGGGTATACATGGGGAGAAAAATACAAATACAGGTTAACATGTAACCCGTAGAAAGTGCCAGCGATACAATCGACCGTCGTAAATCGCCGATCCGACATTTTATGTTTGCACACACACTTTGTATTTTTGCAATTTTCCGCAAATGCTTATCACTTTTACGCCTTTAATAATTATTGAGAACTTTTGCTTGACAACAATTTTTGTTTTTTCTAAAGGAGTTAATTTTTTTTATTACTAACAATTTAGTGATTAAATATTTAAGATTAATAATTCAAGACTGAAATTTTTCAGCAAATAAATCGGTTCTGTTTATAATTAGATATAATTGATAAGGAAGTCTAGTTTAAATTTAATCAATTACTTGTCGCATATAGATCCTTAGAATTTCAGAATTAAAGTATTAACGTAAAAGATTTAAAAGAATTTTATGAAAATCGAATTTATTAAATTTCTATGCGATCGTGAGGAAAGCAATGTATTTTTTTTCGTTTGAATTTCAGTATATCCAGGTTGATCGTTATTTACTTTTATGTTTCCTCGGTAAACCAGCCGCCGTAATTCTGTATAAGCATCATCGCTTCTCCATCGAGGAAATTTCATAAAGATCGCATTCGCTCGCGCACGCGAAGGAATTTCCGTGAAGGATGATAACCGAAATTGCATTTTTGATTCGTCGAGGATACTTTCGAGGATGCAGGGAAGCCTCGTCTTCAAGTACGAGCGCGGTTTAGCTATAGGGAAGAAGGATGGGACGGAACATCTTAGAAAATTAAATCCCATCCTTCTCTTCCCTTCTCCCTTTTCCTTTGCCTCTCTTTTTTTCGTCTGTCGCACCATAATCGACGTTTACGTGTTGGAGAAGCGCGAGTTTATCGTCGGTGAGGCTCAAAGACGACAACAGCCTTCCTAAAATCCTTGTGAAACGCATCGCATCTGCTGCGCTTAATTAACTTTAATTAATCCACACCGCCCGGTGATTTCGCATCTCTCTGAGATTAAGAGCACCGAGATTAACATACCGGCGGCCTAGCAATTCAGCATGTGTTTCTCGCGAATAGGTGTATGTGTGTACGTATGTGTAAAATTTATGCTTGGAGAAATAACTTTCTGGGAACATATTTGGAAGGGCAGAAATCGTCGGAATGTGTATTAAAATTTTTGTTGATGCATATTCGCATTATTGTTTAATCATTCATTATCGGCGTAATCGCGTGCACTTTGTTAATTAATACCAAATAATTACATTAATATATAAAATTAAGAATAAGAAAATGATACATAATTTTAATACAAAAATATTTCTGATTTTTCTTGCTGGGAAAAATCATAATATAAATTTATATTTAATTTTGTCTCTCTCTTCTTTATATTTGTACTGTATAAAAGTAGCTTCATAGTACATCTTCAGCAATTCTGTGTATTTGTAACCGCAGACAATCTAATTATGGCGTAGTCAGTAAATAGCTAGATCGTCGTTAAACTCGCAACTTCGCGTCACGTGTGTTTACGCGTGTCGCAGCACGTATATGTGCACGTGTGTTTGTATTTGTAACAGATCTTGTAAGCCGATTACGAGTATATATCATCGTTGTAGCCGGTCGGGTCGATTTTCTGGTTCGATACTTTCTTCCTCTCGGCTGAGCCGGTCGTCTTGTCGTCTTACGAGCTCGTCCGCGATCTTGGTTCTTCATTTGCCGCTTCGTTGAAGATCCGCTCCTGAAAATACGGTTGCGTGGAAATTACTAAGCGATACTTGTCGATCGATAGATACAGCGAGATTTAAGTTTATCGTATTATCTAAAACTCCAAAACTATAATACGATCAATATCTTTGTCTCCTCTTTTCCAGAATAAGAAATGTAATTATTTAAACACAGAGAAAACATTTAATTTTAAATTAGATTGCATTTGATCTCTTAGATATCTAAAATATTTAATTTTAAATTATTTATAATTTTCGTTTAAGCCCGTCATGAGACTCTGTGCTTTCAGTTTACATGTAAATTCAGCCATGAGAAATTCAGATAGTAACCGATAGATTGTTGGGACCGTGAGTGTCCTCGAACGAGTTTTGACTTGTGTCACTCTCGAAACGGCATTTCGTCTAAATGAAGAGCCATTCTCGCAGCCGCATTTGCAAGCCGCGAGGGATTGCTGCCAGGCATGCCCGATGTAAAGTGTAAATCGCACGTGCAACGAGTTGCGGCAATCGATTGCGCGGATGTAGAACGCGCTCCAATTTGCGCGAGAATTGCACGTGTAAGCCGGGGTCTTGTGGCAGTGCACTAGTCCGTCGGGACGAGGAACGCGATTGTTGACATTCCAATAATTGTTCTTTACTTTCAACACACTTATAATTTTTCTGTCTGAAACACGAAGAGGAGAAGATTTACAAAGGAGAAGAAATTGAAAAACGTACAGTTACATCACAATTCTATTACGTCTGAAATCTTAACTATTTCTTTATAATCATTTCTAGTTATTAATTTCTTTATAATCATTAAATTATATCAATTTTTCGTAATGTACTAATGTATAAATTATGTCTTTATTTAAGGGGTCTCACCACCCCTGAGGTTTTAAAATGATATCTTAGGTTTGGGATTTTTTTTGTAGGTAAATGTAGGCCATTCCGCCGCCATTTTGTGCATAAAAAAATAAAAAAATATTTTTTTGTTTCTTATATATACAACAATGTCCTCTAAACAGCTTTTAAATAAAGTATCTATTTACCC
>NW_012026913.1:257419-323827 GCF_000956235.1 Wasmannia auropunctata | reverse complement strand
AAAAAAAAAAAACTAAGAAAGACTAAAATACCTCTTAAAAAAATGCTTATCAGATAGGCAAAATTGGTTTGGTAAAGCGGTGTATCGCACAAGTATATTTATTTTATTTGCACGTGTGATGTAAATGGGAAACGGTTGAAAAATCAAACGTTAGACTTTCAACCGATAAAAACGACGAGAGAAAGGAAAACGTATTCAAATCGTTATTTTTATCTCGTCAGAATCGGATAGAGGCCTTGTGTATTCCTTTTCTGGAATACGCAAGTCTCGCGTATGCCGTATCCAGTGATCGTGCGAGAACTTTGCGATATGAGAGACGCGCCTGTGCTGCATCGCGTATAGACGGCCCCGGAACAGCGTCGGAATATTTCGATCACGGATCTTAGGAGGAAATTGAAATCGATTATAGATTGAAATTTTTTAATCAAAATTTAGATGACACATGACACACGTATGCACATTGAAATCTCAAATTTATATTTATATAAATGATTAGTTATTATATTTGTATGTCTATAAACAGTAAATGTTTGAAATTTTTGATCTTTAATAGAAAGTGGAATAACCAATGTGGATACGAAAGGGATGATCTTTCCGAGAGCTCAGAAACGTCGGGAGATTCTTGCTTTTATAGTTTGTTTTATTTTATCATTTTATTGTGCCAAACATAGGCTTACACTTTCTCCGAGAATGGTTTGTGAAGGAATTCTTAGCGAAGGGTACGGTTTATGACCGATACTTTACTTTGCAAGTCTATTAGGAGATTCCAGAAAAGATATTTTTCTTCCTTTTGCTTCCCTTTATATTGAGGCAATTGTCTGCACATTGCATTGATCAAACAATGTTATGTAAAACTTTTAACATTTTTTTTTTAATTCCAGCTTTATATTCTTATCTTACGTACCTTGTACATACACAAGCATAGATAAGAAACTCCAATTTTGTACTTGTTTGATATCTTACACTTAGATATCTTATTTAAAAGATTAAAAGATAATAGATTATAACTATATTTATAACTATATGTTACATTATAATATAATTTAATAATTAAATTTTATGTATGCGTCTCTTATTTTGCTCTCAAAATGCAAAAATAATTTTATATAATTTTCTCCGTTTTATTTGAAGAAATTTATGCTTCGTTACATTTACTTTTTAAGTTATTCCTAAGTTTTTTTTTGAAAAAGTAAATCTTTTCTTCATATTGAAGAGGCGATTGTCTGTACAGTACAGAAAATTAGAACTTGTACTTAGACTATTCAATATCGAATATTGTTTTTTACAAATATATATTTTAGATATTTTATTTTAAAATATTATGTTAAGATAAGCGTAAAAATACTTCGAGTACAAAAAATTTAAGAATAAACTCAATGAAGTGTATAATATTATCGTTAATTTTTAAAATTTGTTAGCTCTGATTATCTTATACAGTCATCAGAATTATCTAAGAATTGTCTTCGCGAATTCGAAGAGCATTACACAAGTGATCTGCCACTCTTTTATTACTGCATGAAACATGTGTTCTGCCATGATGCGGGAGAAACCATGTGCGCTATTTGCCCGCAGAGTTTTCCGGCAAACTCGATAAGGTGGCGTTGAAAGGTTCGGAAGTCAATTTTTATTCTTCGCTGAGGCACACGCAAATATTTGCATAAAATATTTATGAGATCAACCGATATACATATACACATGCAGCTCACGTATGTGTGCGTATGTCGGCGAGATAAATAAATAAAAGCGTCGACGTGCGTCGCGTTACACACGTCGGTGTCTTGGTGATATTTTTATCAACCTGTAATTCGGCAGGAATGCGATCGTTCCGCGAATCGCATCGTGAACGCCGTGCGATGCGTGATAACGCGACATACGTTTATTTTTAGCAGACGTATTCTGTTGTCGTTTCCCATTGTCGTGCCGCCGACGACGAGGAATAACGAGGCCTGCAGGCGTCGAACAACGGGTAGCATCGGGCATTCATTCGTTATCGATTCCTTATCGCGCTTAGGATAACATGTGTGTACCGAGTTTGCTCGAACTGAAAAAACAGAGGGGAAGGGTGGGAAAAGAAAGTTCGTGAAATAATTCGAGATGTAAATGTAACGGAATAACAGACTTTTTCAAATAAACGTGAAATTTATGAAATTCATTTTACTTTTTTCTTTTAACGGAACGAAAGATTAACTGAGGAAAGAGTACACAATCAAGATATTTGCTCATCCTATTCTGTTGGGATAAATTTGCGTTAATAAAAAACGAATTTTGCTCAATTGGATAGTTCGAAATTGGGATTTTTTGCTTATCGAGCGATTGCTTCTTTCAATTATGCCTATTAAAACTATTAGGTATAATGTTTAAAATTATTACAAAAAAAATTAAACTGTGCCAATTTTATATAATATGTTATATAAAGTTAACACAGTTTCTAATAATTCTAATAATTTATTACAATTTTATATAGAGATATATATCCATATATGTTAATAGGACAAGCAATTATCTAAAAAGCATCTCGCGTAACGAAAGATCATACGAAAGAAAGGTGAAAACGAAATGCGCGTAACGAAATCCAGGCCTAAAGTTGACGCGGAAATGGAAATCATAGAAAACGGAGTTAACGCGCGCTCCGAAGGATATCGCGGCTTGTTCCCGAGGTTGCTTTCCTCGTCAAAGGGACAGCTGGTGGTGGTGGCGGCGGCGGCGGCGGCGGCGGTGGCGGCGGCGGCGGCGACGACGACGACGGCGGCGGCGGTGGCGATGGCGGTGGTGGTAGCGGCCGTTACCGCTCGCGTAGGAGTGGCAAGAGGAAGGAGAAGCGGCCGCGCGCGCACGCGTCAGCCTCCAATGCTCCGACTACCCCGATCCGTTCAGTCTTGCGCGGCCCTTCACGTGTGTCGTGTCGCTCTCTCTCCGTTCGTATCGGTGTCGGATCTTGCGTCCGTTTTCCGCCCGCGCGCCCACTTGCGTCTCACCCCTTCGTCCAGGTCCGCCGATTTTCTGCCCGGCAACCGTGCACTCGTTCTTCATTCCGGCAGAGCGGAGGGATCGTTTCGTATACCGTGAGATCGCGCGAATCACGTGTGCGAGTGTGTGCGTGTGTGTGTCACGCGAAGATAGAAGGTGTGAAGTGAGCGAATCGCGTGACTCCCCGTGAACTGGACCACGTGGCACGACCGGTGCGTGTCTCCCCGAGAATTTCCCGCGCGTTTCTTCGGCGCGACGGCTTCGCGTTGCGACGCTCCGCTCCGAATAACGGAGCTCTCGCTGCGAGACACGGTTCATGTGATTTGTAATTGCACAAAAAAATTGTTTACACGGCGTTACTACTTGGACGATCTTAGGATTCGAGTTTTTTCTCTGGGATATTCAAGAAGATCTTTGTGTGTCAGTTAGCTAGCGTGTCGCGTGAAGCTATACACATAATATTCCACGATTTAAGAATATTCGACCAAGTCGGAACGTTGTGAATTTGCGTCGAAAAAAAAAATCGCTACG
This sequence comes from Wasmannia auropunctata, assembly GCF_000956235.1. Lineage (NCBI taxonomy): Eukaryota > Metazoa > Arthropoda > Insecta > Hymenoptera > Formicidae > Wasmannia > Wasmannia auropunctata. Next base: position 320,329 of record NW_012026913.1, on the reverse strand, counting down.
GTGCTAAATAGTCGTCTATTAAATTCGTTCACGCGAGACGTGCGTACTGCCGTTGAGGTGATCGCGCAGTGATTGTACCCGGTGAAGATAAGATTCGCGGAACGCGCGCCGCGCGAGTGATAAAGTCAGTGAATGTGCGCGTGTATTTAAGCAAATAAAAAATACGCAGTGTGCTCACGAGAGAGATAGAAAAGAAGGCGGGGAACACATTTCTTCGCTTGAACTGATTTTTACGTCATTCGTGTTCTCCGTGTTTTTCCCTCCCGCGCGTCTCTCCCTCTCCCTGCGTTTGTCTGTGTGCATGCGTGCGTTCCTCTCGTCTGTTTCTCCTTCGGCCCGCGAGGCCCGACGAGTGCAAGCTCTCTACTACTGCGCCACGGATCGCGGCTCGCCGCTCTCGCGTCGTACCTGTCTGCCTCGTTCGCCCGTTCTGCTACCCCTGTCGACTCGTGCCGCCACCCCCGCGAGAGGCCGTCGCAGGATCGATATTTACGAGGTAAGATGGCTCGTTCGCTTTTCCCTACGCGACTTTCGGCCGCTCGCCGCGCCGGTACGAGCGTCGTGTTTCGGACTCCTTCCATTCCTCGAGCTCATTGATCTCTAGCGACGCTGTCCTTCCCCGCGCAGAATTAGAGCACGATAGAATTAGAGCGTGCAAATATTACATCGTTTCCATTCATCTCCGTTCGTATATCCGTCTCTTCGATCGATTTTTTGCTCTACCGAAAAAGGGATATAGAATCACGCAAATTTATGAATATTTTTCCTCTCCGGGAAATGTCGTCCTTTACTCGGCGTTAGCGACTGTTTTCGCGCGAAATTACGATTATATAATCGACGATGAATTACGTAACTGTGCGTTTTATGTAGTTTGGATTTCCACGTGAATATCGTTGAATCAAATCACTGTTGTTTACGTTGTTTGTGTCATAATTGCGATTATGGTGAATTCATGCGGAAATTGTGAAATTTGTGCATTTTTGGTCGCATTTTGTTCGGCAACGCATTTTAAACAGCATAACTCGCAGCATTTAAGCGTTTTATCACAATTTTTCGTTTATATTTTTTATAAATAACAAAATTTGTTTTATGTTTGTTTTATATATTTGTAGGGTCTATAGATTTTTTCATTTTTTATTTAGTTACGCCGAAAAATGCGATTTTTTTACAGTTTTATTTGATTCTATTTCTCAGCGTGAATATCTAAATGTACAGTGAAAACAAGTCTATCGCATAAACGACATTAAGCGCCTCGGAGCTCGCATAACAATCCTCCGCGTATTTTTTCTAATAATAGACATTCACAATCGATCGCAGTGACCGGAATTGGTCGATTTACTTCAATCACTTTCAGTCATAAAATAAGTTTTTATATTGTCGTTTTTTTATTGTCTATGTTTGGCACACACATACGTTTTCTGCCAGTTTTCGAAAACGATAAAGATACTTTATATTTGTAACTTTCAAATATAACATTTTTAAAAGTTCCGTTTATTCGAAAATTACATACAAATGCACGAAACAATAACCGAAAACTTTTCCAAGCAACATATAAATCTCATTTTAATAATTGACAAACGTTTTCATTCAGCGCAATTAACACGTATGCGCAATAAATAATTTTGCGTGTAAAATCGCGCTTAATTAGTAAATATGCAAAAATAAAATTTAACATTATCTACTTTGTTGACTTGTCGATATGTCAGTGTAAGGAATCACATTGTCGATTAAGGTATTCTCTGTAAAGTAAAGGGATCATCATTTCCTCTCTTCCTCTTGCCCCTGTGCTATTTTACAGAGTAAGATTTAAGCCTTTTACTGTCGCCGAGCAATGGCATGCGCAAAAACTTATTTAGTTACAAAGTGAAAATGCGGATGCGTAAATAAAGGATGTTACGTAATTCCGTCGTGTTCTCGAGGCCGGCTCCCGCGAGAGAGAGAGAGCGAGCGAGAGAGAGAGAGAGAGAGAGAGAGAGAGAGAGAGAGAGAGAGTACGCTCGCGCGCGGTAAATATACCTACTAATGCAAAAGCGTACCGATGCGAACGGGACCGCGCGTGGTAACCGCGCTCTTTTGGCAGCGGTTTACGCGGAGTTTACGTATTTAATCGTAAAGACGCATAAACAGTTCTGGAATCTAACCAGAAACTGCCGGCCGCGTGCCGAGCCAATGAATCCGCTTGCGAATTCACGATAATGGGAGCGCGAATCGCGAGATGAAATTGCCCGTTTCATTGGTGAAAGGGGGAAATTCGCGATGAATATTCAAGTAGATATCTGTATACTGCAATGTATACACTGCGCAATATTGCAGCATTAGTAGTATCTCTAATATCAGCATTGCATTAGCATATTATTAAATCAAACTTTTTAAAAGTGAATCAGTGGAATCATCACTGATTTTCAGTATATGTCATTTTCCAATGGCATATTTTGAATTGTAATAAGCAGTGAGTATCACTGAAAGACAGTGAGTTTCACTGTCAAGCAATTTTGAGAACTGAAATTCACTGTCTTTCAGTGATACTCACTGCTTGTATCAATATATTATCACTGAAACAACATTGAAATTAGTCACTGCTTATTACAATTCAAAATATGCCATTGGAAAATGACATACACTGAAAATCAGTGATGATTCCACTGATTCACTTTTAGAGAGAAGAATTATATTCGGACTAATTTACTTCTTTATAAGAAAATGCTAAAATTGAAAAATTAACTCTATGTATGTAGGTGTCTATAGAAGAACTTGAAAAATTGGAAACATTAGTTCTAAATTAGTGATTTCGAAAAAAAAAGAAAACTAAATCATTAATATTATCAATAATATTATTAGTAATATTTTTATGGTTATTCTTTTATACAATTATACAAATTCTACGAATTTTTAAATTGGAAGTTTAAAAGGTTATTAAACGACGGATAGTTTCGATATTATCTTCGATTGTGAATGTGCAAATTAATTTAAATATCTATTATATTTATAGTATAGTCTCGACATTCGGGGGACAGTCAAATGACGTTTTCATCAACTATGTGTGGATAACCTAATTTAAGTTCCGTGTCACTCCCATTTCGGAATCTAATCGACGCGAGTTATTAACGATTCTCGGGTCAGTAACGAGCAGTCATTTCACGAGTAATACAGGTAATTACTTGACCAGCGAGTGCACCAGCTTGGGTCGTTAGTCGCATTCCCAACATTCCGACGCAACGTGTGCAACGTGTGCGCGTGACAATATACCGCATACGTCTCTTGTCGGGCGAGAAACGCGGACAGATCTGTCTAGAGATCCGCCGAGATCTGCAACTCTCTGAGATGCGCCCGTTTAATCTCTCGTGTTGAAATCCTCTCTATTGTTTCCGACACTTGCGACGAGAGTTTTGTTTCTGGTATGAAACAAGACTTGTATTTAATCTTTTTTATTTTTTTTAAGGACGAGAGTACCTTGGTACTTTATTTAAGTTTATATATACACACACACGCATCTCAAAAGAAGAAATCTTGTTCGAGAGAATAATATGACTAGTTAGAGCTATGAATGTGGCTCTAACTTCAGAATCGTTTTTGCTTTCATATAAAAGTAATCATCGTTCTTCTCAGTTAGGTTCGCTTTGAAAGAAAATGCGCGACTTTCGAGGCACCCCCATGCGTGTGCGAAAAAGGTGATCGTTAATGTGTTTACTTTGAAAGCAAGGGTCCAAACGGACTCTCCCTTTCTTTATTCCACTTGCGTAACATACTAGGAAGCCCTTATGGACTCGTTCGTGGGCTAAAGAGCGGAAACGAAAACTACTTCTAAACCAGCAATCCTCAAACATCTCTCGAGCGTTTTTGACTGGATATTTTTACTGCAAACCACTGATGTTTTAAACTGTGTACTTTAAACCATCGTTTAAGAAATGTAAAAGAGATTTTAAATTTTGAAAAAAAAAGAAATACAAAAAGATTACAGATTAAAACATATGTCAGTTGCGGCATTTTTTTATTTGGTATTTTTTTTAGATATTTTTGCCAGTCAATTTCATTCGCGTGCGCATTTAATTAAAATTTATCGTGCTTTATTTTCTCATTTCTCGGTGTATCTGAAACTAATGTGCTTTTTCCCCTGCATCACATATTGCATATTGACTTCTCCCCTCAACTATGTACACCCTAAAAGTTTGTCAACGCAGTGCCAACCCTTCGCACCAACGAAATGTCACGTGATCGAAATGTCAGCCACGTTTTGGCGCCACTGGGAATGGTCGAGGGTGCCCGGACAGAGTTCGTCTGTTCGAAATTTTTCAGTCGAAAAGGATGAACATGCGCTAAAATCTCATTCAAAACGTCGTCTTGTCGAAATTTTGTTAAAATTGCCGCTTCTGCCATTAAAAATCAAGTTTGGATTTATAAAGTAATTAGATACTAATTTAATCCGAATTTGTTTCGAATTTGATTATTTTGGTATTGAAATGTTTCGTGAATGAATTATTCTCTTGAAACATTCTGATCTCTTCTCTTTTTAAACTAATTGCTTGCGAAATAAATTTGTGAAAATAACGATTTTCTTTCATGAATTTATACATATTTAAAAAGTGATTTGCTCGACGAGCATTATATCATTTTCATGTCTTGCTTATCTCATTAGAAATCACACTATTGTTAGTCGCCTGCCTCTTGTTATCTACACAGCTACACTATGCAGTCGCTGCATTTCCTCCCCTCCCTTCCCGTGTCTGCGACAATTACGAATGCCTTCACGAAATTTCACGTATATCACACAATCTTCCGAGCAAAGGCGAGCGCTTTCTTCGTGGCAGCCGAACAATTTCGCAACTGCCTAACCGCGTTCTGCGAGAGTGCTTATTCTCGGCCACCACTCGAGGTGGTATTTCTCGCGCTCGTCCGCCGTTAGATCTGTCCACAGTTAATAATGGCACGACTGTTTGATTTAACGGCGTCATTAGGGACCGTGTCTCTCTCCCTCTTTCTCTCTTTCTCCGTGTATCGTAGAGCCGCTTTCTTCGGTGGGCCTTAAGGACCGCAACGCCATCGTCCACGGCTATTAGCTTTCGCCGCTCTCCTCGAGTAATTGGCCGTATTAAATTTAATAATCCGCCGGCCGCTATAGGCGAGCCTAGCCGCTTCCTATTTCGCGCTCTGGTAATCGGTTAGGCGGGCATTCTGGGTAAGCGAGAATAATTCACGGCGAGCGTGAAGTCTCCCCATCTCCCGAGTGAAGACGAGAAGCGAGAAATCAGGGAGGATTTGGGAGCGAATTTTGGATAAGTTTAAGAGGTAATACGCGAATCCGTTTTATATACGCCATGCTCTGTACGCTCTGTGCGCCCTGGAAAATGATGTAAATGGATACCACATTTGCCGTATATGAATTTTTAATGCGCAAATGTAATTACAATTAAACGTATGCCAGGGATTTCAGACCTGGATGGAAAAAATAAAATAAAAATGAATAGAGATATGATATTGTGCACTCTGTTTCATAAAAAAGAGCACTTATTCGAGAATAATCCTTATATAAAATTTCAGAATTATTTTCCCAAAAATAAAACGTATCTCGCTGCATGATGGCGCGACATTTGTAATTTTTAAAAATTCATATATGGCACGAGAAAATTTACATATGACATTGTACTTAAATTCTGTAAATATGTATGAATATATGAAATTTTAGGGTCAAAAATATTTAATATTAACGGAGGTGCTGTTTCATAAAAATTAAATTCGTTTGCGTATAACACTCACTCAGGATTGCAGGTTTATTTCTCCAAAAACGAGTTCGCGACGCGCGGTACAAATGAATGAACATCACAATGCATGAGAGATATTTGCAAGTTTTTGAATTTTTACATGTAAATATGCCGTGCAACAATATGCCATATGTAAAATGCACTTCAACCGTAATGTCAATGTCGCGTGCGACCGGGGGATACCGTCGTGTTTGTGTGCAAAGAGACGGTCGACTGTTTCGGGAATCTCGGGATCGAATCCACCGGAAATCCGTGGATACCGACGATAAGCAGCGCTTGCAGCTTGCAACGAGGATATTCGCGATTCATATCGGGGGCGTAATCGGTCGTCGTGTCTGACGTTGATTAATGCGACAGGGCGCGCGCGCGCGCGCACGCGCGCATCGCGATCGTACGGAATTGTTAAATAGCGCACATCGCGCGTCCCGCGTCGCTCCCGCAATAGCTCGCGCCTAATTGCGCGTGATTTCGCCGCGTCGCGCCGCAGGCGCGGACACGCGCGGTTACAGCCGGTCACGTAACACGCTCGAGAATTATGCGCGCACGTCCGGACGTACAGTCAACACGTTTGCCTTCGTCCCGCCGAGTATTACTCTGCGTCACTTTAAGTCTCAAGAGATCCTAAGGCTCGGTTGCATCCCGACGTTGATTAAGTCGCCGATCAGTTAATACTTAATGACTCAACTCTTCACTGTTAACGGAATTGAGGAAGTATAGCCGAGAAATGATATCTTCTAGTAGATATGAAGAAAATATTTAATGTGAGAACTGTAAGAGTTTATCATGATCGTTTTGCCTTAAAACACGTCATGAAAAAATTCCAAGCGATTTTTTTTTTTTAGAAGTGATGTTGTATTGATAAGTATTTTTAATGATCTCTTAAATTGTGATATATCAATGATTTTTCAGCAGGCAGTTTTTGTTTTGGGTATCTTTTAGTATTTTTAAGCTGTTAATTTTCGGTAGATAATTTTGAGCTTTTCATAATAAGAAATATGGATAATTTAAGAAATTAGAAGAAATATTGCCATACGTAAATATTAATTCATTAATTTATAAATTGTCAAGTATGATGAATAAAACGGCATAAGATGATTGCATACACCGTACGTACACCGATGAGATATATTTACCTTCGCGGCTGGGAATTTCCCGGTTGAAATTATGAGCGCACTCGTCGAGACGTATCGATCGGCCCGCTAATTTAGTTTCGAGAGCCGCGAGATGAAAATTTTAGCTCGAGCTGGTGTAACCGATTAAAACGCCGATTCGCATCGTGTCTTTCGTATGGTGGTGGGGACTCGGGTCTCGTGGATTCCATCTCGCGACCGATCGAACGGCGCTACGTGCTCGTTTGTTCGCGTTACGCCGATTAGAGCTCCGACGAGAACGACGGTTAATTAATTTCCTCTTCTGGAGATAACGTCGTGCGTATCAGACCGTCGCTGCAGAAGTCTCGGCCCGTTCGCTTAATTAAACGGCCGTCGAGGGTAAAAATAAGATTGTTTTGGCTACGGTGAGCGTTTTATCTCTCGCGCCTTGTGTTTTCCAACGTAGACGTCGTTGTCGGTTTTCCGTGACTGCGGCTTTTACTTTGGGTCTAATGAGCGTAAAATTAAGAAATGTTATCTTAATTCTTTGACGAAGTGGCATTCGACTTTTTCTTAACGGAAATACGACGATAAGTTTTCTTCTTATCGCTAAATTGAGAAAGTTCGACGACGTTCTCGAAATTATTTATTACATCATGGAAATTTACTTATACTGATGCACTATTTTCACACACTGCCATCCCGTTGAAAAGATTATTACGTAATGCTGTAATATAACATATTTGAAGCACGTATCTCAAGTTTCCAACATAAATCTTTGGCAAACGCGAAGTAATCTAAATTAATCTTAGGCTACGCTTTACAGACCTACTGGTTTACTGTACGCCGCAACGTAACTCAGAACGGCAACTAAATCGTACATCAGTCGCGTAACCGTAATCTGACGCCAAATCCGGAATAATCCGAGCGTCTCAGCGTTTAGTCAACATCTCTAAAGTCGGCACGTGTGACGAGAAAATTATGCGCGTCAGGGAAGGATCGTTTCGTCCACCCCTTTTGCGCGCAAGGGAGTTAATAATATCGGCGTGGCACTATAACCCTTGCGCGACATTAGCTTCGCGACGGAAGCGGATTACGTGAGCACTCCGACGGCGGCCAACGTCCGAGCTGCGTATCTTCTCTCGGGCAGACGGAGGGCGAGGCTGCGTTTAATTTGAGATTAATTCTCGAGATCGCGCGACGCGCTTTATAAAGAGAGCCTTTTCCTAGTGCGACAGAGGTTAACGAGGTAATTTAATGAGGCTTAACGGCGCCATTATGCGAGAGCAGCGAGTTAAGCGATTGTTCAGTCGGCGGCGACTGCCGGCATCGATAAATCGGAGATAAATGCCTTTAAATTCTCAGAAATTGCGCGAATTCTTCTACCTCTATATGAACGAACAACGTATAAAAACGATAAGTAATTAATTATAAATCTTGTACAATTAGAAGAAGTTTAAAGTTACATTTATATCTATGACTGCAATAACAACTGATATATCCTAAATACGAAATTAATACGAAATTAATACGAAATTAAATGATTAAATACAAAACTTAAATTATTTCTTTTCTATTTTATTAATATAAGAAGTTGATGAGTAATAAATTATAAATATTAAAAAAAAACATGCATTCTTTATAGTTTCATAGAATATTTATATTTTTTGTAGCTATAATGTTTAATTTTTTGTTATTTTTTTAAATGGAAGGATGTGGCATAAATAGAAACAAAAAATCATCTATAACATATATGATCATATATATATATTTTCTATTTTTATAAAAGTAAACATAATATATCTCTTGAAAATTAGTTAATACATAGCAGGGATCCTGGATAATTTGGGTGTCAGGGCCCCCTCCGAAGCCATAAAGGCACGGCTGAACGGCCTGATTCTCGGCGCGGGATCACGTGCAACGGGGACATAAACGACCCGGGGGCCGGTCTCGCACCGTTGCCCCATATTATTACATTAATTTTCCTCATTCTCCGCAAACACACTCGGCAGATCGGCATTAAGATATCCCCGTGGCCGAGCATATCCGCGCTCGGGACGTGTGCTCTGCCCTGGCCTGTGTTGCATGCGGCCATTAGTACCGGCCTAGGTTATAGATACGCGCGCAAATCGCCGAGCTTTTACGGCCTCACGCCCGCACGACTATAGATAGTGCGATAAACGCACTATTTCCGCGTTTTTTTTCCTATTTTATTTTCGCCTGCTCTCTGCGGATTTTCTCTGTGCGTATTAAAGTGCGTTTCAGTGCGGAGTATGCGCGATGAATATTTCTTCGTACGGGGGAAACGTAAACGTTCATATTCATGACATTTCCGCCTTGGGCATGTTCAAATTTCAGTTTGCGCCCATAGTTTCGCGGATGAAGGTCTATTCTCCTGTCAAATCGCATTATACCGACTTTTCTACACGCTGTCTCCGATGATAGGTCTTTAGCCTAGGATGTTTCGAGCTGTTTTAAACAGATTCGCAATAATGTCAGAATCTCATGGTGAAAAATTTGAATACTAACTTCTAATCGTGAAATATTTTCGTGACATACAATATTGCTCTTATCACGCAAGGTGTATATATATATATATATATATATATATATATTTACATATTGCGACATATATATATGCGCAAACTTTAATCGCGCAAGAATTCGAGATAAAATTCTCTCATGTGGGCGAACGTACGTTCGTCGTTGCGCTTGCTCGATATGGTCGGAGTTATATGTACCGGGTGTTCCGTTTAATTGACTCCGAACCTCACGTCACGCGGCTGAAAACGCGATATTTGTGGAATTCGGGCAATGGTCTGGCGTGGGCCTTTATCGATCTGCCCTCGCTGGCTCGTAACGCGCCGATTTGCGCGCCCGGGAAAAAGCGAGAAACGTTCTCCTTCTCTTTCTCTCTCCCGTGTCCCTCCCTCGCGAAAGCCAAGGGAAAAGGGGGACCATCCCCGCGAAATTCGCAAGAGGGTCGTTTGATTTATGACGGAAGTTCCTCGTCGCCGCTCCCCTCCGCTGAATTTCGTGAAGCTGCTGCTCGCCCTTTTCTCGAATCCCCTCTCTCTCGCTCGCATATTCTCGCACTTTCCTTTTTCTTCGCGCATCGCCGAAAGCCCGTCCTCTTCTCTTTCTTCCCTCTGTCTTTTTTTTTTCACCCTTAACCCTTCGTTCGATCGCGCTCCTTCGGGGTGAGAAATTGCAGGCGGTCCCGCGTTTTGACACCGGCGGTCGACCGGCCTGATCGATTTCCTCCGACCGCGCCTTTCGACTTCGAAAATTGCCCCTCTCACGATCGAACACGCTAATAACGGCGATGTGTCCGCCGATGAAACACGAAGCGTCATAGTGCTAATCACGAGCACCGTACCGACCCGTTGCACCCTTCTGGAAAATACGGGGATGATTGAAGAGGGGAAATTAAATGTGATTTAAATTAATCTGAGTTGTGTGATGCGGTGTTCTAATTTTACGTTTGCAGTATTGTCCGTTATTCTTTTTAGATTTTACTGAATTACAGAAAGCGTTTTAATTTCCGCGAGGGGAATTATTGTCGAATAGCGAGACACTGGCATTTGTCAAATAAATTTACAAAAGAGAGAAATTTTTAATTGGTAATAAATGAACATTTAACTGTCTTTACTCTATTATCGACGACACTGTTCTTGACAATAGCTATTCTTTTATAATACTTTAATACTCAAAACTCTAATTTCGTTTAACAATGCAACTATTAAACTATAGAAATAAAATTTAAAAAATTTTAAATTGATCAAAGGATTAATTTTATTGTCGTCGAATGGATACTGATTTAACATTTCTCAAAGACTATATTCTATTTTGCTGAATCTAAACAATTATTTTTAAGCAAATTATATTCTAGTAATTTCTTAAATAATCCGTCTGCTGTATAACCAATATTTAATTGCGTATGTGAACTATTTTAGCGATAATTACATTGAGGATTATCGTACGCTTTAATTGAAATTGTTTTGAAGCTTTTTTAACTAACAAGAATATTGTTTTATTTTGTTTCAGGTATGTATTTCATCACATTCTACAAATGTCCGCAATTCGACTAACTGCACTTATTGGATTAAATCACAGGGAGGTAATTAATTTTTTCATTTTATATACCATGAGAATATCTTTGCGCTACAAATTTTTATTAAATATATTTCTGACAAAGATATCGGAATCTTTTCTTTATTTTAAAAGTAACGATACGCGCTCTTTAATTTATTGTGGTGATTGAACTCCAAGAGTTCGAATTATCACGTTAAAAAAAGGTTTTGACAAATGGTATTAATTTTGATGGCAATTTCTATGAAGAATTCAATTTTGTTTTCGATGAAAATGTAGAGCAGTTAATAGTTCTTGAGCTACGATAATTGAGGAAAAAGATGATTTTGCGTGAATTGACTCAAGTAAATGACAGAATTTATATCATGATTGATATGACATATAATTTAGAAATATTTTAAATACGTTAAAATTTTTTGTGCATTTTACTCCTTTAATCAACGCATCGGCTCTCGCGGTGCGAATCGAGCAAGCCATGTCCTCAATTTTCGCCTCTTCCGTCCGAGTTCGCGCCTCCCGCAGAAATTGGTTCACGTCGATCTGGAATAGGTCGTGGAGCCTCTGCGCATCGTGTGCTTCCTTATTGATTCGATCGGCGTTGCGTCCCTGTACGAAAATAAATTCGTGCTAAATCGTCGTCGTCGTTGTCGGTATCGAGCCGCGCCGTGGCATCGCTTATTTCCGTCGCAAAATCGATCGGCCGGTTACACTATTATCACGCGGACTTTTTTTCACGAGAATCGTAGAGCACGTGTCGTGCCGGGAGAGAAAAGAGAGAGAGAGAGACCGGGATGGAATCCGTTTCGACGAGAGAGAGAGAGAGAGAGAGAGAGCTAGACGTTCCATTACGGGCTAAATCGCAACGACGACTTCGACAGCTGTCACTTTACCGTTACGCGCGCGATGTCCTATTTCGGGTGTCGACCTGTAATTGACTACGAAAGATTTCCACGTATTTTCACACCATGTTCGAAGCTCCCTTCGTGAAAGGAAACTTCAGTGAGACGTGTAACTTTGAGGATTCTGGGTGAATTTGTGTGATTTATGCGCGATCGAAGAGTTCCTCCGAGGTGTGTCCCTTGAAAAAACCCCTGGGAAGGGTCGAGCGATATTGGTAGGAAGTATTTGAAGCGAGTATCGAATGGAAATGATATTTCTGTGAATGTATCGAACAGCATAGATGAAACTTTGCAATGTACTTACATAAATTATTCTGATTTTATATATATGAAATTTTTTATTAATATATTCTCTCTATTTTTTATTTTTATATGACTTAGCAATGTATTTTTCTTTACATTTTTGCGTTTAATGTGCGGATAGGATGAAGTATTGCAGTTAAACTTAAGCATTCTTAATTTTCAGCATTGAATGCTTCTGAATATCGCGCGTAATTCGAAAACGCGCGCAGCTGCTTTTTATTTTGCTTATAAAACATTAATTGCCTTCTATTACGCGAGAATTAAGCAGGCTCCCGAGCGAATTTTGGACGAGATGCGGTCGCCATTCGCCTCCCCTTTCGCAATCGGACGCCGGTTGTATTTTTGCAGGCTTGCTCACCCTTTCCCGTCCCTTCGGCAATATGCAGCGCGCCAGTTGCGGACCGTAATTCTCTTTATGGTCGAGAAATAATTGCACCTGTGTTTCCGCGAGCTTTATTCCCGCAACGCGTGTTACTCTTTTACGACTGTTTATATATCCGTGTCGATAGTCTTCTCTCATATATCGAGTGCTTTGATTAAAGTTGACCCAAACTCGAAGTGAGTACAATTGAGAGAAAACGTTGCACGAAAATATCTTGCTTTGAGAAGATCTTTCTATCATTTTTATTTGCAAATATAAGTATATGTTCTAAAAAATAAATATATATTCCTATCTACAGAATCTTGAATCTAATAGACTATTCCTTAGAGTATTCATCTTTCAAGGAATATATTTAGGGACGAATACAACCCTCATCTTTAATACAACATTAATATATATTATATAAGAAAGTAGATTTTGCTATCGTATTGTTTCCCTTTCTTTAAAACAAGTTCCGCATTAAAATTAATATAGGGGCAGGTTACTTCGAGGGCCATTAATCGCCACAGATGGTAAATGAAACTGTTGTAAATATCGACAGCGAGAGAGCACTCAACTTTTATTGAGGTTTAATTAACGTCCGAGGGGGGCTGCGGAGGGTTGGAAATGCGGACGAGTTTATCTCCGCGAATCTCTAAATTTCGGGACGAGTACTATCGACCCTTTTCCGCAGAGCGTCTCGGGATTCACGTGAGCCCCCAGACGCCCCTCGTTATTTTTATACTTATGCAGATCTCGAGATTTGTCGGAGGCCGCGATTTGCAATGCAAAGCCCCAACGTAGTCGAGGGATATTGTTCGCTTGCGAACTCGTATTTAATTAAGAAGTCCGACGAATTTATTAGTATCTCGTAAGGACGATTTCGAATTTACATTAAAGACTTGCTGAGATATTTAACACATTCTATTATTAATTCTATAATTAAATACACGGAAAGAACAATTTTGCTAAATCCAGATCTGAAAATAATTTTTGTTCAATAATCAAAATAATTTGGTGCAAAAGTCAAAATGATTGCTAGAATATCAAAACGTTTTATAGCAATGCTTATCAGTTTTAACATTCTAAAAAATTATTTTGATGATTCAATAAAAAATTATTTTCAGATCTATATTTAGCAAAATGTTTAGATCTTTCAACAAAATCGTTCTTTCCGTGTACCAATTCTTGTTATTGGCTAGTTATTTTTGTAATAAATAATTATCCAAAAACACTGTCTCTTTTGCAAAGAGCGATCGATACAAATGTGTATGCGTGTGTTTGTATGAGAATCAGTTTGGAAAATTACTAATCCTTAGCTAATTATCTATATATACATTAATTTAATTACCGTGTGATTGATAAAGGATACGAAAAAGTAAGTTAACTTAAAGAGTATAAGTCAGTCAAAAAGTAATATTAAAAAATCTAAATGTGATAAACTACGATGTTTCGTTAATTTTTCTTAAAAAGTATTTGAAATTTAAAAAGAAATAAATAACAAATTTAGGACACTGTACAATGTAATTAATTGTACATAACACGAATCGTAAAGCATGCTTATAAAAGATAAAAAGTTTTAAAATTCCGAGATACATCTGATACGGAATAGACATTAAGAGTGCATGCTCGTGTCATTTAATGTTACGTTTAATTAATGGCCTAAGGGCGAGGGGGATCATAGCGAGTGGCGTTTCGCGTGTACTTTTCTGGAAAATTAATTCGGTAAATGTGACCGGGGCCGCGCTTGTACTTCGTCTGTGAGCCGTCGCGAAAGAGGTGTATGTGTGCATATGTGATCACCTGGCAATATTTCATCTACATATAAAATGTATGTAATCTCAAATATCGTATGTGTTCTTTTTAATTAGAGATTATTAAGAATATCGAATTGGTTTTTTCCATGCAAAAATTTTATATTCAATTTTTTTTCCATTTTTGATTAGGATCTTATGAATTAAAATTTTACTGATGTCGTTTTTCTAGAATTAAAGGACTTTTATTATTTATCAACATTTTTTAATTTTGTACGATTTATTTGTATTTTATAATGATTTCTCACTCGAAAATTATTGCTGTTCCGACAATGAAACATGCGATCTTTTTCTCAAAAAAAAAAAAAAAAAAAAAGTACGCAAGATTAAGGATACTTTATGTACATGAGTTACCACTACGGTGATTATACATTGCATATTGCGCACGTGCACTTGCATTTTTGGTTCATGCGTCACGTTTCTCTTCCTCTCTCTGTTTCTGCAGAGATACCGAAAACCTGCATCACTTTTACCGTTTCTGCGTTTATGTATATTTTATATGAAAATGTGATAAAGGAGGTAAGAGACACATAGATAGCTTTCCATGATTTTCTACGAAATACGGCAAATAAATAACGATATTAACGCATTTCGAAAGAAAATTTAGTGATATGGTACAGAAGAGGGAGGTAATTTATGTACCCCATTTCGTGGAAAATATAACGGCTATATATTCAAAACGTTTCGATATATCAAGAGATTCTTTCGGTCTCCATATTTCATGCAAAAATTCGGAAACGTATATATGTATGTATCTCGCTTCCGCACACAAACAGCTAGTCGATTGAGCTATCCGTCAAAGAATTAAATGCAAGAAAGGATATCGTAAAATTGTATCTACTGCTGTCGCGAGCAATCCAATTTTTATCCTTTCTAATTTTAGAATTTCGGATAGACCTTTGAATATTACTACAATATAATTTATAGTAGTCGCGTTTAACGATTACGCGGCGGTATAAGAATTAAAATCGATTACTTTCGTGAGAGACAAAGTTGCCACGAAGTCCGGGAACCACCGTTGCGCCGTGATTGGAAACTCCCGGAGCAATTTTCGCTCGGGCTCGATGTTACGGCAATTAATACCGCTACCAGACTGGAAACTACGGCCACGCGAGACAACGCGAGACGTGCGCCCGACGTTTCGGGAGAGGGCCCATTAGTATGCGCCGGCCGTTTCGGTTCGGTAACCGCGCTGGTACGGGGTTTCAAATCCCGGGATTACGCGCGTGCGTTCGCTGCCTATATCCACGAGCACTATATACGATGCGTTCGATAAAATAGGCGTTCGATGCACGTGGCGGTATTCCCTGGCGAATCCTGAAATAATATTCGTTGAACGAAAATATCGCGGGAGCATGCCTTGGTATCTTAGCCCTTATCGATTAAAGAAGAAGGTGTCTTGAAGTTGCTTTAGAAATGCAAACAGATAATAATATCTTCCTCGGCCGAATTTGGTGATTTTTCTTTATTTATTTATAATAACATCTCGTGTTCCTTCGATTAAGTGAATTTTAATTTTACTGAAATCTGGAGCACATATAGTTTCTAAAATATTTTAAATGTCAAAATTTGAAAAAACTACAGAAAGATATGCAGGCGTTCGATAAAATGTTCAAAACGTCAATTAAAAAGAGGCGGTTTTAATTTTTCGCTGAATATCAAATATCTTTTTGTTTGCAAAATATATTTGTTAGAACACTTTACCGGAAATAGAAGGGTCAACAGGGCAATCGTCGCGAAACTCGTTTAAATCACGCACAAACTTTTTGGCAATGTCATTGACATATGCGACACGTTGCATGTGAAATTCGCATTTCACTTCGAATGCAGAGAACGTATTTGCGAATGCAGTTACTGGGATGTTTTAACGAGAATTACCCTGATAAAATTATTCGGACAGTTATTTGATTTATTTCAGGCTCGATTAGACATTTCTGCGAGGTGCGAATGCAACTAATTAATTTATGATAATGAATTAAATTGGCTCGGTAAATCGGTATTATCGTAAGCCTACGTAAATAACTTCAATTTTATTTATAAACTTTGCAGTCTTTCAGAATTTCAATCAAATTTTTAATTAAATAATTAATTTTAATTTTAATGTTTTTTTTTCTGAAAAAGTACTCTTTTTTTTATTTATAGGTATGTATAATGCATTCGTTTTTTTTAATGAGATTGGTTTAAAAGTATATGAAAAATTGGAAGGTTTAATTTCACGAAATATTTGTGTGTTTATTTCTTTATGTGGATAAAATCAGTGTGAAATCTCAGAATCCTTCGTTCCACGCGGCGCGAAATAATCCCGGTATAATTTAGCGCACCGGGACGACGACGGATGTGTCGCGCGACTTAACTTAATTACCACGCGAGATGGTTAACGGTGGCAATTAAACGAAGCAATTAAAAGTTTTTCCACGCCCGAGTTGTCGAGGCTGTGGTTGTGAACCCTTTCCCCCGTCTTCCTGACAGGCCGCGGAGTGCACTTTCGACCAATATATTTTATTCGATATGCAACCGCGCCTGCAGTTTTAACATCGTTTCATCCGCTGAAAGCGTCGTTCAGATTTTCCGATCGTTTCGATTGTCCGTTATCGTTGATTCGTCGTCATGAAACAATGGTGGTGTTTCCGTCATTAAGTTAAATAGACGGTAACTTATGTGGGCGTAAGCTTTTTAGGCTATTAAATTTTATGATTTTCGCTGAGGCTAAAAAAGTTAGTTTCCTCAAAATACATTATCTTTTACTTTATTTAAAAAAATGTATTTTTATAATTGTCTTTTAATATATCTCAATTAGTTAAAAAAAAAAACCTTAATTTATTTTCCCTTTTTTATTATACGAAGCACATTAAAGTATATCCAAAAATTTTGTATAAAAAAGAGATTAAGTAATTAATAAATAGTAATATGTATATAAGAAAGCTTAAAATTGTAAAATTAGATATAAAAAAATGGATGAATAATAAAAAGGAAATAAATAATGTAAACGATGAAATTAAGGAAACTTATGAAATGTTTTTTATATTTAACGTAAATGAGAGATAAGTTAAATAAGATAAAATCGAGATGTTTTTATACTTTCAAGATATTACGCCTTACTTTCGAGATCTCGCAGGAATTTTTCGCACACTTTCCGCAGTACATTGCACCACCATCCCCCCCGCGAGCGTCTCTAAACTCTTGCTAAAGGCGTGGGTTTAAAAATGCATTCGTCGTCGTTGGCGGCGAGGGTACAGTTCCATCTGCCTACGTTAGCAACATCCCGCGATATCTAGGTCAAGCGAGACATTTTTCCCAACGTTTATGCCGATCTTCCACACCTTGAAATTCCACAGCTTGGATAACTTTAATAACTACTTAACATTAAGTATTCCGCTTTTATAAGTATGCCCCGATTAAAATTCTGTTTGTATAAAACGGCTGGGAAAAATTAACTCCTCTTAAGGGAAAGAAAGTTGAAGATATATCAAGACCCCCTATAGATTTAAATATTAATCGCATCTCTTAATCTAAATTTTTCGGAAGGAAATTGGAGGAAAAGTCAAGTTACATTCGTCGAAAAATACGCCGTCGGTTTTAGAGATAAATTTTACGAGATAATAGGAAAGAGAAAAACATCGTGAGTATTATTGCATTATTCGTTATATTTTTGTTTTTTCTACAATGATTTACATGATTTAATATACAGCAAATATGGAAGAGATAAGCTTGAAGAATAATTAGCAACGTTTCGTCAATTTTTTTTTGTTAATATTTTATATGAGGATAGATATTATTATAATAGATAAGTAGAATCACGCTGCGAATATTCTTCTCGTGAAAATTTAGATTTATACAGAAACATTTAGGCGAAATAGGAGAATACACTGCATTTGAATATAATCGAGGTATATTATATAGTATATAAATGCATTGTATGCACAAAGAGACATTTTCGACAACGCTTTATCAATGATCTTTTTTCACATGTTACACAATGAAGTGATATAACAATACATTATATATCACGTTGTGTGAATGGCTCTCTTTGTACAAATCCAAATGGTGGACGGTCCGTTTCATTCATTTTCATGTAAATACGTACGACTATTTAAATAAGAGATGTCGTATATGTGCCTGTGTGTGTGTGTGTGCATATAGGTGATAGTGTAATAAATGCTCCTCAAATAGACTGTATAAACATACGAGTATTTTCCTTTAGAGAGTGAATAACATAGTCCACAGATACAACTGCAAGAGGTATTACCGGTAACGAAAGTGAAGGTACCTCATTCGAATAAGGCCTGGTTCTTAATATGGGCCGCTTCCTGTTTATTTGCGATCCTCTTAGAATCTCCACCGTGCATACAAATGACTATTTATATCGTGCCCATATCTTCTTCCCGTGTCTATATGACTCGAATAATTTTGCTAAAAACCGGCATAACTCGAGTAAAGTATCTCACTAAAAAAAAATCTTTTTTGAGAATCAAATTCAAGAAAATAATAAATAATCCATTGTACTTGTGAACGAACGATCTTCTTGACGAAAGTAATTCGTTTGACGTAGAGGACATTTTGCTTTGAGTGACTTGTTCTGTCGATAAACCATCTTACGTGATTCGCGTTGCGAATGTTCTCCTCGTGCGGCCGGCTCGAGTAGTCGGCTTGATTGTCGTCGTCGAAATCAGAGTTGAGGCTGGTCCGGTTAGATTGGCGTGTGTTTCCCTCGGGCTTGTGTGGTCGTGCGTATCTAGGCCAAGTAATACGGCGCGCTGTAGGCGCTGTAGGCGGCGGCGTAATAGGGGTAGCCCGAATAGGCCGTGTACGCGTAGGGGTAGCTGTATGCGGAGTACGCCACGGCCGGCGCGGTGTATGCACTGTAAGCGAGCGGCGCCGTGTAAGCCGCGTTCAGCAGCAATCCCCGCTTGTTCCTAGCCGCTTCCGGCGAGGTGGATTCGGCCCGCGCCGGTTCGATGGACTCCACCCCGGTGGGTTTCGCCTCCGTGAGGGCCGCGACGGCCACCAGGGCGAGCAGGGCGATAGCCTGTGGACGTCAAAGAGAAGTATAAAGGCGTGTCACTGCATTAAAAAGCTTTCAATGCATTCTTTGGAAGAAGAGAATATACGAAATTGAAAGAGATTTAGTAGTTGTTAAAGTTCAATTTTTTTTTTAATTGACACGGAAAGAACGATTTTGTTGAAAGGTCTAAAAATATTGCTGAATACAGATCTGAAACTAATTTTTGTTCAATATTTGTTGGAAAGTTAAAAATGATAGGCATTGCTATAAAACGTTTTGATATTCTAGCAATCATTTTGACTTTCCAACAAAATTATTTTCTGATCTGGATCCAGCAAAATTGTTCTTTCCGTGCAGTTAAAGATACTATGAGATAACAAAATTATCTTATTCTGTTCTTATTATTGATAGTGAGGAGTACACGATATTTGATTGTGGCGGCTTTTTCCTTAATCTTGACTTGATATTTCTTTTACAACTGAACGAATAATATCATAAAATGTTACCTTTCAAAAGTCAATTAAGAATTTCGACAAGCTATTTTGGTGTTCTTGTTAAACAGCTGTCACGTTAATTCACAATTAATACGATATTACGAAAAGAAATGCAGTTATTGTACTCACGAAGTACTTCATGTCTGTTGGTTGTTGAAGATCGGGAATGTCTCGATCGAGAGAGCTCGAAGATCGAAGATCGATTGATGCTCATGCTCTCGGGGTGGCGCACTTTTATACGCGCTCAGGCGTACGTGCACCGACTCGAGATCATCGTTTTCGACTGGCGTAATCGTGCATAGCAATTATTGTTCTGGTGACATTGTACGTCGGATGGAGGGAGACGGAGAGCAACCATCGGGAATGTAGATGCGAGCGTCGAAGTTGAGCAACCCGTCCTTGGCCGCCGTCCAAACGGAGACGTAAGAATTTTTCGATGCTTCGCCACCTCCAGCCGCGTTAGTCGCGTTTAGGAATTCCTGTGTTACCTCTGCACTTACCTCAAGCCTGAATAACAGCGAATCGTTGATATTTTACAACCAAAATATAAATAATATATCTGGAGACAAATAAGGTTATTCAAAGCTAAACTCAATTCCATGAAATGTAAAGTAGAGATAATTTATAAAATTATAAACTTATTGTATGCTAGAATTGAGAAATTTGCAAAAAGTGAAATTGATCGATTTAAGTTTTGAGATACCCGAATACTCAACAATTGAAATGTCATAGGCTAATGAGAATCAACGCGGTAATTGTTGCGTAGTGATTATAATATGAATGTATGTTAATTAATTTATTATTATAATCACTACGCAACAATTACCGCGCCGATTCCCATTAGCCTACGACATTTCAAGGTTGATTATTTCTGGGAATCCCTTAATCTATATTTCTAATTTATACTTGAATACGATATTGCGATTTATCTAAACTTTAGAAATTTATTTTTGTGTCCGTCTTTAATTGAAGATATTTTCGATTCTAAACAATAAACACGTTCAGTCGCTAAATGGTCGTTAATATTGAAGCAAGGAAATGCGAAATTATAATTGATGACGATTGCGAATTCCGCGACATCGGTATTTGTCGTCGATATAAAACTGTCGATATATTTGTTGATTTATATTCCGTGCGATCGTCGCAGCTGTCACGGCAATTTTCATGATACGGCTACGTTTTAGCTATTCTAGCCTTGTACCCGATTGGACCCCGTTCGCGGCCACGGAGCCGAAATGGTCCCCGCGCCATTGAGCAGACCGAGTGCAGTCTCCCGCAGGGCCGAGCGTCGCTAATGGCCTGAAAATCGTGAGTCCAATAGAATCCAATTTGCCAGTCAGGATTTCTCGGCTCGGCTCGTACGGCGAGAGCTAATCGCGTTAACCCGCGATCGTTTATCGGAAGTGGAATTCTCTGCAACGTTCTGCAACTCGCGGAAACGATATCTCGAAGATAGATTCGTTCGAAGTGGATTAATCTAAAACGGATTTTTTAAGCGAAAGTTTAACGCGACGTTTAATTTATCAACTTGAAAATAAATCGCGCTCATCAGGTAAAGTTCATGCAAATTTTGTTATAACAACAGGTAATTCAAATTTAATTGCCAAGATATTTAGCGTCGAAGGTAAAGAAAAAATAATAGCGATCGCGGTAATCGCTTATTAAATATTCAGGAGAGGGGGAGGGCCATCTCCGAGTTTCTCAAAGAATTTGTCATTAAAATATATTTTGTTAGCGCGCGGTCGCGGATGTATTCCGTAGAATTCTTGACATGATTTACCGCCCGAAATTGTTTCGTACGACGACAATGTTAAAGCGAGAGACGAAAAGCACACGCGGATACATGCCTCTCCCGGCACAGTAGCTGCAGTAACTTGGCACAAGAGTAACGGTCCGTCGTTAATCATATTTTATTCAGGTCCACTTATCGCGCTAGAAACACGGTGTTACGCTCTTTTCAGTGCCGGAGGTCAATTTTTCATGAGGGTCTGTCGCTGCAGCCGGTTGCATTGTGTCTTGCGCGAAACAACGCTGTGGCGTCGCCAGCGCCGAAATTGTGCATCATTGTCGATGATCTCCCTTCGATGTTTTTAATATCTCGGCGCTGTGTTGTATCGTAGAAGTAATCATATATCATCAAAATATCATTATAAAATAACGTTTTCGAATCTATATAGAATGCGAATATTGTAGCGTTATTTCATATGAAAAATTTTTCATATGGAAGTCTATTTTTTGTTTGAACAATTATTATTACTAATCTTTTTTTTTACTAACAATAAGAAACAATATCTTTGTTTTTAAAGAGGCAAGGATTTTTGTTGAGATATCTTGCAAATTACATAATATCACATAGATGTCTGCCTTTGATGTTATACATTTTAATATTATGGAAATGTTGAATTATTTATATAGAACGCTTTGTTTTTTCATAACGCTGATTAATACGATTTCCGACAAAAAAAAATTAAATTAGATATATTCAAACGGCACTCAACTAAGATATGAAATAAAATGGCCGGATTACGATTATATCGCATGGTGCTCTTAGCACAAGCCATTACTTCTGTTATCTTGCTCATTTTGCGAAAGCTGACGCTCGCAGACGAAGAGTGGGCGAATAAAGAAGATTTCTGACGAAAATCCGCAGAAAAGTCACGGGACGAAGGAACGGCGCGAGAGGGTGGCGGAGGGTGCGGGCGTGTCGCATTATCCGTCCAAAGTTCCAGTTATTTTTCGCTCTCGAGTCGACGATGAAAGAAAGCTAAGAAGCAAAAGAGAGCGACTTGTTGGCTTGCGAAGGCAAGACTCGAGTAATATCGCAAAGCGGCGACGTCTCGGTCGGAAGGCGGTTTGTCAGGGTGGATGTCAGAGGGGTGTCGGTGAAGTGTGTTTCATATAAACGCTGATTGCCAGCCGCATTTTTATCCGCGTCGTCAGTATTAACATACTGAGTCGTTTCGTCGACCCGGACGGCTAAGGCGAATAATCTTCGTCGGAATATTCGCCTGCACCGACAACGACGAGATTATCGCGAGTTTATTTATATTTACTACTTAGAACTCTATTTTTCCTACTTTATTTTTCTACGGAATAAAAACAATACTGAGAATGAAATATTTGTGAATTGAAATTGAGTAGCGAATATATATTTAAGAGTTAATTAATTCTTCTAAAAGATTTCGCTATCGAAATGAAAGCTGATTTTAATTAAGTATTTTTACGAATAAAATAGAACGTCAGAGAAAATTCACCGAAATTTAAAGTGTCTTTTTATAAAAAGTGCATCATTACTTTTTATTTTTTTTTAAATTTTTATGGAAACGATAGATCTAAAAACTTTTATTTAAATATTATAAAATTAATAATAAATTAAAGCTATTATGTTAAAAAAAATTAAATAATATTATTAACATTTTTTTACATACAAATGTGCGATAAAGACGATAGTTATGAATATATATACGAAAGACGATCTAAGCTAGAGAGGAAAATCCGTCGATTGAGCCAGTTATCTCGCTTCTTTCCCACAGGATTTTCGTGATTGGCTATTCGACGGGCTCGCTTCGTAAACCGAAGATAAAAAGGACTCTAAAACGAGCGTAAACCTGCGCCATTTCGTCTGTCGGGACGAGCAAAGAATCTCTTTCGCGTTTTTTTTCCCCGATGCAAAGAGATTCTGCATCTGAAGTATCGATTTAAACCGCTTTGGATGCACTTTGAGAATGAAGAAATGATACCGTAATGTTGCAATTTATTTCTCGTTACGTTTAACACTGAATTAATAGTTTCAAGAAGAGAAACTCACCGTCGAATTATTCTTTTGAAATGCGAGAGACAAATAAGAAAATGTTTATTATAAAATCAATCATTTTGGAAAAAAAGCTTATGTTTAAAAAATGTCAAAATGTGACTTTATTTTGTTAGTACAGCAATGGAATGAAATGATAGAACGTATTTTAATGCCGGCAAATGTTTCTTTTATTTCTTGAAAGAGAATTTTAAATCTCTTCTTTCGGAGATGACAAATTAAGAATTTAATCTTTTAAATGCAGAAAAAAAATTATTTAGAGAGATGTTTATCTATTTTTCTTTATTAATTTTTCTTACTCGTTTGTTTGCATGATAAATTTCGTAAAACGTAAAAAAAAAACGTAAATTACTAGAAGCGACGCATTTAAATTTCCTCTTTTTTTTCTTCTCTTCCGGTTTCCCGTGATGAAAGAGCTCTTGTAATTGCCTAGATGACATAGACAACATCCGTCATTTTCCGACTCCATCGCTGCTCCGTTCTTTCTCTCCAGTCACTCGTCTCCGTTTGAAATTCCGGTAGCGACTCGGCCCCATAAGCAGCTTGGTGTCCCTGATGCCGTGTCGTCGCAACCCGTATACGTAATACCGCTACTATAGTCTGCTGTCGGCGATGTCATACTCGTTACAACATAGCGCGTGTAAACTTCCGATGCAGACGCGTATGTGTTTCACCGGACGAATATGTACACGAATGTTCCGGACAGGGAGTCGCGAAGATGTTAGAACGATATCAGAGTATTCTTAGACCACAATAGGAAGAAAGAAATTGCTAGAAATTAACAAATTTCTAATATTTTTAACTTTATTTTATTAAGAAATGTTCGTTAAAAATTAAAACATATAATATTAACAGCAATAATATAATATTAATAGTAAATGTAATGACAAAAAATTGATATTACTACTAATCTAATATATTAATTAATAATATTAATTAATAATTTTTGGAATAGAATCGTAATAAAGAGGTATGCAGTCTTTAGAAGATACGTTCTATGAACGTCTAATACGAAGTCACGTTATGCAGATAAGACAGAGGGAGAGTCAATAGAACAAGCGGCATTGTAATTCTTTTAAGATCCCTCGTTATTATCATGAATTTGCTGCTACATCATTCCATTTTCTTTTACGCATCGCACGTTTGTCTTATCTTCAGATCTCCTCGCTTCTTTCTGCCGCTTTATCCTTTCGCCTCGCATTTGTCTCTTTCATTCTCTTATTTTCTTTTTCTCTTTCAACTAGTAGCAGTCGACGCACGTCGATCCTCCACGAGTGGCTGTTTCCCTTTGTCGTCGTCGTTTTTGCAAAGTCGTTGTTGCGCTTCGTTTTTTGTTCTTTCAGACGAGTGGCAAATGCAAGAAGAGCTTGAAAGAGACCTATTCTGATACCTATTATCTTATACTGCGCGCGAGTCTACTTCAATTCTCTTTCTCATGTTCTTTTTCACACAGGAGAAAATATCGTGGCAGTTGTTTAGGAATAATGAAGTGTTACGCGTCTATAAAAAATTTTAATTTATTTTTTTTCAATAAACATTATATAATAGTTTTAAGTAAATAGATGTATTTTTCATTAATTAGAAAATGTGTAAATTTTGTTGAACGTATAATTTTTTTTCAAAGAAACAATATTTTACTATTACAATATTTTATAACATATGATATAGTTGTAAATATAATATTAATACGTATAATGTTATAATAAATACATAACATAAATATGTACTACGAAAAACATAATATACGATTTACTTTCATTTTCTTAAAAAGAATATTAGTGAGAGTTATGAGATAAATATTGACTGATGAGTAGTGTTGAAATGTTTCATTAAGACAATTTGTGAATTTGCATTGCGGATGTTTGATGGAAATTTTGCAATCGATAGATTACAAAATTTTGTATCGATGTTCTAGATAAATCGAATCTCTGAAAGTTTGCGATGCTTGGGGAATCCTGGAGTGTCGATGAATAATCCCACGTAGTCAGGATGAAACGATTTATCCGATCGATTCCGCGGTGGTCGGCCTGCAGTTGGATCGAGAGTTTTTTAAATAAATGTCGAAAGTCAACTTATTGCAAGTGACGACGACGTTGGCGACCGATATTTGATTTCCGTGCATATTTGCGCTGCCGGAATCTGTAATAGCTTTCCCGATCAAATGGGAAGTCGAATGGCGTTGATCCCTCGGTTAGCTTGGATTGCTGCTCCGAATCACAATTCGAATCGGACCGCGAGCGGATCGATTTTCGCGTTCGAGGGGATAACTTTAAAATTCATTATAGTTAAGCACCGAGTATTTTCGGAATAGAAGTATCGATATTTCATTTGTCTCCAGTAAATGGTATGATAAAGGATCGAATCGACTATCGAGTATTAGAGAAAATGTCTCTTTTATCGGACGAATTTTTCTCCGGTCAATTCGGAGTCAATTTTTCCGTAATAAAACTAAGCTTTAGAAAACAGATAAACTATATATGTAACACTCTGCTACTATTAGAAAAAAATTATTTAAATTTAATTGTAAAATTATTTGTAGCTTGAAACGGTAAGAACAAGAATTAAATTTTAACACACTAAGTTTTAACTGTACAAATAAAAATAAAAGAGAGTATCGATCTTTTATTATTAGTTCATTTTAAGTTACTTCTGTTTTTACAACAATTCAATTTGAGCTTTGATTCTTCTCTAAATTTCTTTCTATTATATTAATTATGAAATTGCAATAAAACTTGTATTTCCAAGAAAATATCATCTTCGACCAAAAGAGCTATGAAATAAATCCCAGTAATCTATTATAGAAACATACACACTATAGGTCTCTGTAACAATCAGAAGTTATATCGCTTTAGGCTAGAAAAACGGAATAGCTCCGGGATCACGAGAAGAATGAAGGAGAGTATCCGATTGCCTAATGCGGCGGCAAAGGGGTAGGGGACCGAAAATTGCACGGCGTTAAGTGAAAGTCGTAATAACGGCGGCTTAAGGTTTCGCGGGTAGAAGCGAAACCCTATCTCTTCGTTTTCTCAGAGGGTAGAGTGGCAAGGTCCTGGCCTGCCGACGTGCGTGCCGAGGACAGAGGTCGGATGGGACGGAGGACGGGATCGATAACGCCGGAAACTGCGTGCCTCGAGAGGGTCCTCTCTCGCGTGTTCTCCCTCCTCGTCGTTTCCCTCCTTCGTCCTCTTCACAGTCCTCGAAACCCTCGGGAGAACGGGAGAGGGGGGGGGGAGAGACTTTGTTTCACGACGATGGAGTGGATTTCCGTTCGTCGGATGGCCGCTCGAAAATAATTGCGCAAACCTCCGGATTCCAGAAGGGAACAATGTGCCGCAGGACCTCCTCGTCCTCCACCTTTGCCACCTCCTTCTCTTCCTCTCACCGCGTTTTCTCCAACCGCGTTTCCTACCTTCGTTCGTTCGCCCTTGCCGTCGGTCGGAGACCGAATGTTATTCCGAAGGGGGATGCGAACGACGCGGAGTGAGATAAGCACTTGTAAGAGAGATTCGCGGTAGATAAATCATCCGGTCAACATACAGCTTGATAAGCTGCGCTAAAAGCGTTGACTGTCGTGTCACACGAGCTCGTTGTGAGATTGATGTGCGATTTGTTGCAGCTGCTGTTAATCTCAAATTCTCAAGACTTCCGTTAACTGTGCAAAAGTCTTTGGGTCTTTTGACCTTTTTAATTATAATAAAAATTTCGTTATTAGATTAAAATATATCCTAAAAAATTAATTTTTATTTCTTTGATATTATTTATTTTGCGATCTTTTTTATATAAGTAGGTACTATTAAGTCTTAGTAGTAATATTGCAAATTTATAATTTTTGAAAGTAAAAAATTGATAATTGCTAAAAATAATTATTAGTAAGAGTAATATGTGGTTATAATAAGTAAGTGTTTTAGTGCGTAAATTTCAAATAAATTAATAAGATAAAAATTTATAAAATAAAAAAATAGATAATTGGTACGAACAAAATTATTTAATTTTTTCATGAAGATTTTGCTTTGGCGCTTTTGCGCCAATCTATATATTTAGTTATCCAATTATTTTTATCATAAAAATGAAAGAGAGAGATTAGATATACATAGTTGTAACTTTAGCCTTTACGAATGACGAATTCGTATTTGCGGGACAAAAGACTTTAAATCTGATAGCATCATCGAACAATTATAGAAGACGGGGGAGGCGCGCTGACGTTATTGAACACATCTCGAAACACACTCGTCTTCTTCGAAAGCGGCATCAGGATTTTCGGCGGACCGCGAAATATGTCGGCATCGATTCAACGTGTCCAAAAATAATTTCCTCGGCGGACGGGAGACGCGCGCGATTCGTCGGCGGAAGCGCGACTTCTCGGCTGTATGCTTCGCAACGACGACGACGTCGCGTCACAAATCGCAGATAGGCGAAAGATGGAATGAGAAGGACCGCGCTACACGGTGGGATAGGGAACATTTATTTCTTATAAAACGTTATTTCCCTCCGACTCTCGCGCTGAGAGCCTCGAAGAAAGCCCTTTTGAAATCCGAGAGCGCCGACGTCCCCGGGGATGATACGGTTTTCTCACGGAAAGATCTCCCCCTGGACGGGACTTCAGTAACGCGTTCGCACGACCGAAATACGCACGCATCGTAAGGATTCTTCGCAATTTCGTTGACGTTGCTAGCGAGGAAGCGGAATGACGTATGCGAAAAGCGTAGTGGCAAAATTAACAAATAATGACTACAGCTCCAAATATTCTTGAAACTTGACAATCTATGATAAATTGAGCTTGAAAGATTCGTATTATATTCTCTTGCAGTTCGAAAAAGTATGCATTTTTATGGAATATTATGATCTATTTTTAAAGGAAATTTAAAAAGAAATTAAAGTGAAAGAAATGAGACCAGCATTACTTTTTCAAAAAAAAGAGACTATTTTAGATCACATTTCGAATCTTATATATTTCTTTGCACATATATCACATTTGTGAGATTTAACAGATATAGATCTTCTCTACAGATGATGTCGATGTTCTCTAAATATCCCGAGATATTGGACGGTCGATCATAATCATTTTTGCCAGATTTTGTCCTGAAGATAGACGCGTAGTGCTTCCAATTGGTGGGATATAATACCATTTGTCGAACTCTAGCGCAGTAGTAGCCGCGAACTGGAAAATGTTTTCAAAATTTATGAGCTCGGACCGAAAGGGGCGAAATGTGCCGGCGAGAGTAGGTAGTATAACAGCGACAGCACGAGAAATGGTATCGATGTACATACATGTATGTACATATACCGAGAATAGCTCGCTTGGACGAATTATTCGATTATCCTCGAGCTGAATAACGATCGCTGGAAAACGATAAAACGTCTAAGCGATTAACGTCTAAACGACTCTTATACATTAATCATTTATACAGGGTGTTGCATATATACATATTTGGTAGTATGACGGGTTGCGCGGCAGACTTTGCCCTTTTGCAGGGGCAGACGCGGCAAATAATACTGAAAATTTAAAAAGTACTAAAAACTAAAGTAAATATTAAATATTCATTACTTACTAAGCTGCGCCTGCCCTTGCAAGTCTGCCGCGCGACTTGTTACACTGCCTAATATATATGAATATATTATGTGGTAAAAAATAATAATGGAGGACGGCATTACTGGCCGGTTTCCTTCCGCGCCATTTATTATCTCGCTAGTAGACATTAGAGGAAAGAAGGAGAGAAAAACCTGACTTCTCAAACTCTCTTTATTTTGTCAATTATTTTTGAGTAAACAAAGAAGAAAGAAACAGAATTTTAAAAGAAAATAATATCAGAGACGTAAGCGATTCGTGCGTATTGGTGCCGATCTGCGTTTCTTGTTGATTTTTGTTTTTATTTAATTATTATTATGTATATGTAACACCCTGTACATATGATAAAGTTTGAGAAGATGACACTCACGTGGAATTATTCATATTTTGCTTGGTTCGAATCAAATTATAGCTTTAAATTTTAGAAGATAGAAATTTTTTTGAGTACTTGAGTAACGAAAATAGCAATTTTAAAGATTATTAAGGATACTTTCTATTTGGTGATACAAGTCGATACAAGTGTCGTTCTGTCGTTGTTACGCATGGATTGACAAGAAAGGTAGAATGATGTTTATATCGACTTGCGTCACTGAATGGAGAGCACTCTAAAAAATTAATAAAATAAAATCGAGAGAAAGAGAGATTTTAAAATATTAAAAGCTATAACATTATAAAAATTTCAAATTTATTTACGGATAGGTATTATCAAATGTAACATTTTAAACTATAAAATATTAAAAGGTTACATATCAAAGATAGAATTTAATTAACACGAGTAAAAATTTATTATTAAATCTGGTACATGTTTCTGTAGATTTTATCTTTTACCTATATTTAAAACTTTAATCTCTTTCAATGATATTTTGAAACATTTTAGTACACTGTAGACAAATGGTAATTGTAAAGATTGATGATTGGGCAAGAGAGTAAAGCTTTTCTGCAGATTTTTGATACATTAAATACATAATACATACTTACGCGCGCGTATTTGCTAAATTTTTTATTTAAACGATCGGAGCTTGAAGTTGGTCGAATCGGATAAAAGTTAAACGGATCGGCGGATCGACCAAACGTGGTCGCGGATGCGCTTTTGCGACGTCAGTCTGAAGCACCTGTTACACCGTGTTGGGAAAGTTAGTCATCGTAAACTTCTCTCCATCGCGCGCGATACAGTCGGCGTTTTCATAAAGCGTCAATAACTTTCGCAGTTTTGCGCTCATACCGCTCGCTCTCGTTGCGATGGAACTTGAAGAATCCCGTAAGTTACAAGTCAATCGCGAGGGAATCGAGTTTTTCACATCACACAGCGGAAAGCTGTCAATAATATATTGTGTATGGATATTGTATGGCCGTTTCGAAAATAGGATCGTTCCTTTCGATATCTTCTTTGGCTAACTTAAGATAGATTTTTTTGAATAAAAAATCGAAATAAATTTTAGTCTTTTATTAAATGTTCTGACAAATTATAGATATTAAATTAAATATCTTATTAATAAACACAACTCATTTGAAATCGATTAGATTGGAAATTTTGCCATGCAATACTTACTGAAAAATAGTTGAAAATAGCGTTACTGTGTGTCCGACTATTTCACTGTCTCCAAAAAAAAAAAAAATAAAATAACCGTAAAAGATTATTTATGAAAATAAATGATATTTTCTTCGTATCTTTCGTTTATGCTGAGGAAACATGTCAAACATGTTGATGTAGTTAGTCGTCTCGAAAGTGTAGTCACTACCGGAAGACGCGCCTTTTGGCCGGGGGCAGGGTCATGGGCTCGAAAGCAGAAGTGACGAGCCTCGCTTACTCGGCAGTTTCAATTAAGCATCGAAGCTTTCGCCGGCGAAGCACGCAATCTCGCCTTCCCTTTGGCTGTCTTTCCCTCGCTCCTTTCAGCTAGCTTATCCGTGAGATTTAGGAAGAGGGCTTAGAGAGCGGGGAAAATTTTGCAAGATGCCGAGCCTTAGCTAATTAAGATCGATTAAGTATAGTCTATCGCGACCAATGTTCAAGTTCGGTTTCGTCAGTCTGACATCGATAAATTTCCGATATCACTTTATCGCGAGATAAACACATTGCGTGCCCGTGTCAAATAAGCTTTATTATTAAGTAATCATTGAGTTTGAGTTTGAAGATACAACTCCGATAAATATGAAACGCTGATTAAAGTAGCATGAAAATAAGATGAATGAATGATGACAGAAAGATAATTATATTATCGTGCATTATGTGTAGTATAAATATATTATTTGTATACATATATCATTGTTAGCTCCAGTTTTGGAAAATGTTTAATTATCTCATTATGTGTCATTGCATCAGTCTGAATGAGCTTTAATCATTCTTTTCGTTTAACATTAATTCTAGACTGCTCGAAATAGCGATAATTTAAAGACGGTAATTTATGACGTAAATAATTTCTTAAATGGGCTCTCATCGAGATAAAGACATAATGAGGTAAGCTGAAGATTATGACGCTGTGAGACGAGCGTTAAGAAAGTCGAGCGCAGTTTGAAATTGCGAAAGTTTCATAGCGGCCTGCATATTCTCTGAGTACGCGCGTACTCTTCACACTGAGAATACATCGCTAGCTTTTTTTCAGAAAAGAAAAGCGAAATTACAGATAAAGTATTAATGAGCCGTATAATTTTATTTATCTTGAAATTATTTCCAGCGAGATTATTTCTATCGATTTCTTATCTCGACTTATCTCTCATCGCGTCTTATTAAAACCGATTAATACTTTATTAAGATCTTTTCTTATAAAATCATAGTTGTATTTTATTTATTTTAAACTTTTCAACCTTGTAGCATTGAGTAATAAGAATTTATTTTTATGTAAATAAATGAAATCGTATTGAAGATGATATCAAGAACAAACATTGTCTTTTCGAGAATTAAATTAGCACAGGTTTTTTAACGCTGATCTTTGAAAAACAAAGGATTGTTTGCTCTATGGCGCCGATATTATTATGACATTTCAAGTGTCGAGCGAGCCCGAGTTTCCCGCTCTCTGCCCTGCTTCTTCCACGTTTGCTTGGACGGATGGCTCTTCATTGAACGTCGTTGTCTTCGTCGTCGTCGTTGTCGTCGTCTTCGTCGCCGTGGTCGTCGTCGTCGTCGTCGTCGTTGTCGTCGTCAACGACGTCAACGTAGACGTCGGCGCGGCCGTCAAAGGTCGCCACGGTATAAATACCTCTGGCGCCGCCGTCGTCCCGATTTCTCCCCCTTTTGACTCCTCGACGACTCTTACACCAGCCTAAATCTTCCCCCTTTCGTTTACGGCTCTCTCTCCTTACCCCCCTCGCTCCGCCACTCTCGGAAATTTGCAGAGACGTCTTTAGCCGTGTATCAGGTCGAGGAACGAAATTAGATGTAAAAATAAAATACGACAGATATAAGAAAGAGAATATGAGTTTCCTCGGAGAACTGTGCAGATTCGTATGTTTGAGGGCAAAGTTGAGTGGCTCTACGAGCCTTTACACATTATTGAAGTTCAGCCAGGCAAGCTCGAGCGACGCAACGAAAATTCGTCGAGACTCCCTGGCGGGACGGCGAGACGTTGATAGATCGCTTGCTGTTGTCGCGGAGCGAGACGCATCCGGTCTTTATACTCAGCGGATAAAGCCAAGTTCGATATCAAGCAAAATCGATGTGATATATATGTATATATAAAATAAAGCGACAGAAAATATATCTCTGTAAAAAAATTGTCAAACTCACGGGAGACATCTCAATTGTAAATATGACATATATGTGATATATGCGTTATGCAACGTTCGTGCGAAAGTCTCTATCGACAATTTGTTTGTATTACAAATTTCTCGAAAAATCTGTAAACATTTCTTTTTTAATATAAACTCGATTTTGCTCCATTTTTCACCATTTTTTAGCTTTGAATATCTCGAGAGTTTTAAATCTCAAATCAAAATAGCATTCAAAGGACTCTTGAATATTTAAATATAACCATTATATAATCGAAATTCGAAGTCACCGAAATAAATATTGTAATTATTGACACTTGAATTATTAATAGCCATACATTAAAATGTCGGTACCTTCGCATTGAAATATGTTCATAATCTTCTTTGGAGTTTGGCTTCCATTATCTCTATAGCTCCAAGAAAGTGCGTGACTTTCGAGGCACCCCGAGGCTACCCGATAACACCGTTAATGCGTATCGTTCTGCACATTAGCCGCGTTATCGGACAACCGGGATAACCAACGGAAGCTTGGCAAAGCCGAAGACTCGCTCGTTTAACAAGAAATCTTTATCGTCCCTTCCCGATCGAGGGAGATCACCAATCCCTGATATAAGAAAAAAATGACAATGTCTATGTCGCGTGCTTATCGATGCGTCAAGCTACTCTACTCATCGATTTAATCGATATAATTAAGTAACCGTACCAACATCCTGCCGACTCTGTCGCTTTATCTTATCTCTACCTTATGATCGATTTGGAATTTCGATCCGTAATCAGGTACGTATCAGGCACACAGTCGAGTATATCTTGATGCCGCTTTTACGACCGATTTAACGTTCTTGGAACACGTGAGATATATTGCGCTTGTCGCTCGGTTATTGACAGTTAAAGAAATTCCGCGAAACGTAGAATATCCTATGAAAAATTTCTTGCAATTACAGTTCGTTAAGATACCATTGGAAATAATAACTTATCATCAAAAGTAAATTAAATTATAGTACAAAAGTTATGGATATGGATAGAATTTGGAAGCTGATCAGAATTTATTAAAAATATTTTTTGTTGAATTTATTATTTCCGTATCAACACAAAATACGATCATAAACGAATAGCTGTAATGAAGAGCTTTAAATGATTATTTATCTTAAATTTCATTTACTTTTAGTACAGAATTCTTCGATTTTATTAAAATGTATATACATCGAATAAATACATCGAGTAAATACAACCAAGGGATTAATGAGAATAAGTATATCTAAAGCTCCTTGACTAACTATAGACACGAAGGAAAATAAAAGCCGCACCTGCTGCCGGAAAAAGACTCTTGGGAAAACGGCATGCTGGTTAAAGGCTCGGAGAGCCGTTTCCGTCCCGTGTTGCAGACTCGGCCCGGTAATCCGCCGGTCGAACGAAGTTAAATTGGCGAGTGCCAAATTCAGATTAGGAACGAGAAAGTTTTTCTTTTCCTTTATACCTCAGGACGCATCCCATTTCCCCCGGAAAAGCGAATCGCGACGGGTGAAAGAGACTATCGGCTGTGACGCCGCGTGTCGATAATGCGAGAAGTTCGGTGTCTTTCCTCGCCGCGCGAGAAGGATATTATCTTGTTTTCGTGCAGACGAAGGAAAACTATTTCGTTTTTCCACCTTGGCGTTCGACTTTTACA
The DNA here is from genome assembly GCF_000956235.1 of Wasmannia auropunctata. NCBI lineage: Eukaryota > Metazoa > Arthropoda > Insecta > Hymenoptera > Formicidae > Wasmannia > Wasmannia auropunctata. Next base: position 285,769 of record NW_012026913.1, on the reverse strand, counting down.
CGATTTCCGAAGTGCCGGAACGTCTTAGTCGTCGCAGGAAGACGCGTTAAAGAGTTCGACAAGGCATCTTCGACGAAAGAACAATATCTGCGAGGAATATTCAGCTAGCCGCAAGATTTTCTCGATGAGAAAAGTCGCGATGTAGAGGGGAATATTGCTATGGGATTTATGAAATTATTATGTAGAAAGTTTTGCAGTGAGGTCAAACGTGGAACGTATAGGAAGTTATTTATTAAATTACAATCCAAGTAAAGAGATTTGTTCAGGAAGATTATTCGATACTCTGAAGAATACAATCGATTACACATTACTTTGGAAACTCTAAAGAAGAAAGATTCAGAGAATACAAATGCTGTACGTATAGTTGTTGAGAAATATGAGACTCGTCAACGGAAAATGTGGTTGTAGATCTCTATATGGATGATGGGATCTGCAAAAGAGACACCTAAGGAACCTTATAAAATTCCGCGTTCTGTCAGTATCAATAGAATCTATACGAATTCTATTCTACTTCTTGTACTTTTCTTTATACTGACACGACTCGATCCATTATCTGCAAGTGTCGCATCCGACTATCATTAAGGTTTTTAAATGTAAAATTTTTCAGGATACGGTCAAAATTTTATTTTATTCGTTTTTAGTAATAAAATAGATTATTCTAGGAACGGAGCATCATAATGCAGAAATCAATTTTCGCAGTGAACCGAGCTTATTCGTGAATATTTCGTGACGCTGTGTTCTCGCCGCTATTAATTTCTGACCGTTATCGCTGCGAAAAGACGCGAGAGAGAGAGAGAGAGAGAGAGAGAGAGAGAGAGAGAGAGAGAAATTTGGCCACCACGTGGTCGGATATTTATGTTACGACGCGAGGCATGTAGTAACCACACGTGTTGACAAGCTTGCGCTTTTCGCCGGCTTTAATGTGTCGGCTTTTACATACATCGGCGACTCTATATCGTGCCGCTCGCGATACAGCGCGCGATGCATACGCTAATGACCGGCATTGCGTCACCGAATGGCGCCGTCAGCATCGCCGCACTTCGATTTCCTAATGCGTACGGGATGACTTATGAATAGCCACCGGCATTTGCATCTTATCGCAATAAAACCGGCAAAACCTTCTCGCAAATGCAAAGCCGTGCATTTGCCAATGGCCTTTGGTGATTTGCGAGAAAGCAGATAAAGCTCTCAAATGAAGTACCTTTTTATCATAAAATTTTATGGAATTGATTAACTAATATTACGCGCATATATAAATATGTTTATCGACTTTTTATTGAAATCTCTTTGCATATAAACAGATTAGTAACATCTACAATTGTATTCTACATATAATTGTATTGAATTTAATTAGATTGAAACGTATATTTTTAATGATCTATTATTTCATCGAGGAAATTAAATGTATAAACCTTTTTTATTGCGATTTTATGCACTTTTTTTAAAACGAATTCGGGACATGGCCACACACAAAAAATGGTAAAACTTTCCAGGACTTGTTGGTAGAATAGTAAATTTTTTTAGAGACAGAAGCACTCGACTCAAATGAGATTTTTCCGCGAGGCTACTGAAGAGGAAATTCCGTCGAGAAGTTTCGCCGGAAAATGGCGTTTGGACTTTCGATAGTCGTTTAAAAACTGCTCGAGAAAAGTGCGTGGACCATTTTCAAAGTTTCCGCGGAATATACAGTACGTCGTTTTCCCGCTGGTTTTCACAGGCAACCTCGGCAACGCGCTCGAGCGAAGCGCAAACGTTTGAAGTCACTTTTCAAGAAAATACGAGTAAATTCACGTAACGCGAATAAATTTGGGCAGCCCAAATAATTTCATGGCAACGCGGATACGTTTGTATAATAACGTATAAATTCAGTTAATTCCCCTCGAGGGGAGTAAGTTGCGCGAACGTCTTCGCGGGCGAAATCTGCGTTCCTAATTCACTGGGGTTCGTTAGGGATTCATTATGAATCGGGTCGGGGCGACGGCATATAATGTGAGTGGCTGCACATCAAAGTCGAGGAAAGTTCGTGGAGAATTCACGCGGGGCGCGAAGTCGACGAAACATTTCCGCGTAGTTAGTAGGAGCGAGGATACCGTGTTGAACCGGCGCGGCCTTTCTGCTGCCGACTGTAGCAATGACATCAGCTGCAACACCGAGCGAACTTAATTAATGCGGGTGTAGTCAAAGGAAAGCGTGTTCGGGACAAACGGGATACACGCGGGTAATATGTGCGGCACGATTTTAGAAACGAATGGTCCGCGAAACGGTTTAGACATTAATATGAGACGTGCTTCAAACTTATTACTTTGTATTTGTACGAATCTTGTACATAATTTAAATTTCAAATTATATAAATATAATTTGAAATTTTAATTATATAATATTCATATATTTCATTAATTTATTTAATTTATGTTTCTCCTTGACGTGAACGCATAGATAATGAGATAATAAAAACTTAATTTTATGTTCAATTTTTTATTTCGGTTCGAATAACATTTTAATCTGGATTATTCGGAAGGATATACGTTCATAAATACTTTATTAAAAGTGACTTTGCTCTTTTAAATCTTTTTACCTCAGAAATTAAGTAAAAAGAGATCGAACTTTCGATCTTTTTAATACCTAATTATAAAACGAAGTATAAGACAAATTGTACACGTAATTGAAGAGCTTATCTCCGAGCCATCTCCAGTCTGTAATTTCAAGGAAGTAAAAATTACTTTCTTGTGATCTCATTATGAGCTTCCCAAAGATCCGTACCGCTTAATTTCCATCTTTAAAAAAATACGACTTTAAAACGCTTCGGAAATAAGCCCTACCAATTATATCCTAACGGCCGTAGACAATTTATCTCTCAAACACGCGAGATTTCTTTCTCCCTGACGCTCTCCCCGCGTTATAAAACTCGCGCACGTAACTTCGAGACGGTTTAAATCAGTGGCAAAGAAACTTGCGCATTTAAGGATTAAAGCAATGGAGTACCGCAATATTGTGACTAGCGCGGCAGTGTACGCTTTAAAAACTTCTCTAATTTCGTTTTCTTTGTTCCAGGGATTTCTGACCCACGTCGCGGCCGTCGTCCTCTTGCCGGGTAAGTCTCCAAACATTCTGTGAGTCAATCCTCGTTTGAAGTTACTCCTCGTGCAGGACTGCTCTCGGAGAAAACCTTCGAGGGGAATCTCTCGGGGCCTTCTTTCGTAAAACTGCGAACGCTCGTAACGCAGGTGTAATGAGAGCGTGTGAATATTATGAATAGAGAACATCCTAATGCGATCTTTTAATATTTCAATTATAAGTTTTGCGTATCAAGCAATAAGAGAGCAATAGATAGTTTCGCACGTTAAAATATTATCAATGCTGATCTGTTATTGGCAAAATTTAGATTTTTGCGCGAAACCGTGAGTCTAATTTTACGCGTCGACGGCGAGCCTGGGAAAGATCTGCGGCCGTGAATGTTGCCGTTGCGTTTTCCTGCGTGCGCACACATGCCCAAAATCGGCGGTTATCTTCGACCGAAATTAATAACCGCGAGCCTACATCTGTCAGAACGTGATGAACGACGTGTACGTGCGTGGGTGCATACGCAATGGCTTATCGATCGCATGTGCGGTTGCGGTCGAGATGCTCCTTGATGAGTCCTCTCGCGGAGGATAAGTACCGGCTTCGTGAGTGAAAGGATCGATCAACTCGCTTGCATCAGTCTGAAGTGACAGGCCAATCATTCGGGTATAACAAGATTTCGAGCGAGTCCTCGCGATCGATACTGCGGACAATTAATTCAAATACATTTAGATGCGTCGAGCAATGCTTGAGCGGATAAGGAGGCAATGTCGAAGGTCTATATATTTACATAAAGCACTTTTTCGATTATGCATCATGGGAAATATTACAAATTTTTAATTTACTAAATATATCCATTTGTCGAGTACAACAGATTTACATGTTGGGAAATAAATTCAGAAAATATTCTAAGAGAATCGCTTTCTAATACAATGTTCGAATACAAAAGGAAACAAGAACAGGATCACTTTAACATATCTGAAACGTTCCACATAATTGAGCACGTATTAAATGATTAAATATTCGATAATAGTGAAAGACATGAATTTTTTTTATTTTTCTGCTTATAATTTATAAGAATATAATGCTGCATAATTTTTCTTTCTACGGTTTTGCGATGCATTAGCGGAATTGTGTATCGCAGGAGGCCGAAATGTCTTGTTTTTAACTTTTTTTCGTTGACCATCCAGATGAAGAGAGGAGTGGCAGTCTGGCAGTTCGATCACGCACGCACCCGGTTCATTAGGCTGTTTGATTTGCGAGCTTGATTAATTGCCAAGCGCGGAGAATACGCGATGGTCGTTGCCAAATTTTTCAGACGGACAACGCATTTCGATTTCCTACGGTTTCTTAATCTTTCCCGAATGATTGGACGCTTTTGAAAATCTGGACGAGAATAACTTGGCGAGGAATACCAATAATGCATATTTTGCATAAATTTTGCAATCGTTATACATATATAAATATATTAATTTAAAAATTAAATTTTTCATTAAAGCTAATGATAAAATATAAAAGAGATCATTTTTCATAAGTCAAGTTATATGAAACCTCAAAAGATTACATTTCAGACGTGGCGTATAAGATTTATTTCTCCGACATAAATTAATTACCGCGCGACTTGACCGGGCTTCTAATATAACCGGTAGTACCTTTGAAAATCTAATAATTACTTTAGACCTCCTGGTTGTTCGAAGAGTACGATGAGAGATCGAATTACGGCTTCGCGTGTTCAGCGAGCAGCGTGGCGATTATTAAAGTAGGCCATCGGCATGATCGACCCAGCGAGTTTATGCCTTCTGCATTTTACGATTTGTACACATTTATCGTTCTATTCAACTCTGGCATAATATGCTATTAGTCGAACACGATCTTAACTCTTTAAAAATTCTAAGAAATGTGGCCTAAAGAACATTTAGTGCTCCTTGAATTACATCGCATTTTAATTATTTAATGAATTAGTACTTGATTATCTATATAAAGTGATTATAACATGCAATTTTCTATTAATTAGTTATAAATTATTAAATGAATTATATACTCTTCTATATTTATACGCGATACGGTGATAGTTGTAATGTCTCATTACATGCACAAATTACTGGAACTCGACGAAAATTTATCGCAATTAATTACAGACTTGTTCAAAGAGACAAACCGCTATCTACGGAGTTAAATCGTGAAAATGATCGTCTTGAAAGGGTTAACACGGCGTACAGGTAAATGATGGGTTTGCGTAGACCCACGGATAATTGCTAATGTTCAGGAGCTGTGCCTGCCCAGCGCCGGCTGACATTATCCTTCGTTAAGGCTCAGCGACTTCTCCGGAAGGGGGTAGAAAGAGCGAGTGCTGCGTTGGATAATGTCTAACGGCGAGGCGTAATTATAAGCAATAACCCTCTCGAGAATTAACAGTTTTGCAAGGCTTTAAAGCACGGAGAAAATGTATTCTCGCATGTGGCTTGTTAACTACGTTCAATGTTATTAAAGGCACAGCTGTTGATCTTTAAGACTCCGCAGTAATTACCTTTTTACGATCCTTTCGGTATCTTTAATCAAAATCTTGTCTTGAGTTCTATGAAAGGATAAGTTTATCTTTTAATGACTTAATTTAAATTTATCTCTATAGTAATTATTCTTCTGCTATTTTTGAATCTTTGCGAACTTGGATTAGAAGTCGTGTGGATTCAAAAAGCTCAAAGAAATGTAGGTTATATATTTTACAAAAGATGATCCTTTTGATCATGAACATTTATCTAAAATTTAGTGATTGTTTATTTAATGAACTGATAAGAAAATATCATCAGATGGATAAGAAATGAATCGTGATTCCGCTTTGCAACGTGCGAAATTGATAATCGGAGCGCATCGAGAGGCCGAGACCAACATTACGACGTCCCTCTCTCGTCTATAAAACACTCCCGTTGCCGATCATTTTATCGCCGTCGGATTTTCCTCGTTCGCCATAACTGTTCGATAAATCGAATCGCAGGCCACCGGGAATTGTTTTATCGTCTCCCCTTCCAAGAATCTACTCCCGGTCCAAGAATCTCCATTCATCCCGCGGAAATGGAGACGCGTTTTGCACGAACGAGATTAAGGAGCGGTTGGGGAGAGACAGAGGGGAGGGGGAGAGAGCGAGAGAGAGAGAGGGATGAGAGAGAGAGAGAGAGAGAGAGAGAGAGAGAGAGAGAGAGAGAGAGAGAGAGAGAGCTTCTTGATATTTCCTGGCGAACGATCGCGATGAATTTCATCGTTGTCAAAATGGGAGCTAGAATCGGGAAGAAGAAGAAGAAGAATCGGGCATCAGGGATAGAGAAGCGCGAGGGGGCGAAGGAGCCACTGGAGACCAGAATTCCGCATAGCTGCGATACGTGTAGGAACGACCCCCACGGTCGGGATACCGTGCAGCAGTATCCCTCACTGTCGCGACCCTCGACGACGATGGATGCCCGTAAATTGCTGACCTTTTTCCCAAATATCGTCCTTCTCTTTTCTTCTCTGCACGCCGCCATTGTCGGAGGGCATCCCAGCTTCCGCCGCAATTTTCTCGGAGGAAACCCCCCCTCCCCCTTCCCCCGCTTACCGATCTACCTCGTTTATTCCTCGAGTTTCCGAGGTACTTCGATACCGCGATTTATCGTTACACGCTGCGGCGAAACTGTCAATACTCGGGATGGTGTATCGCGCTTATTATATTGATTCCCTGAAAGTATGTACACGGCGGTATATCTTCTCGCGTAAGAGAGGAGAGTCGCGAAGGAACGATGGAGTATAAAAGTGGTGCGGCGTGCGAAACTTTCTGCGGAATATTCATATAATCGTTGCTACAGAGCGTCGCGAGGCACATCCACCATCGTCGTAAATTTGAAGCCGAGGCAGCATTCGAGACAGTATTTTACGCAAGTTATTTTCATTTTACAGTTGTGGAAGAAAAAATGATTATTAAGGTATAGAAAGTTTGGAGATAGATTGAAAAAATATAAACTGAGAGGGAACTTTAATTTCTTCGCACATTGACGAAATGTGGAGTAATGAGAAACCGAAGTTTATATGAAATAAAGTGAAGGAAATATATATACGGCAAGATTTGCGAATCAAATTCGATGGAAGTGTCTAAAACTCTCTTTCTGAATGATCCGTTCAACTTTTCCGCTGCTTGCCACGGGCGTAGCGTTTCTTCAGCATATAGGCGAAACATTTTCCGAATATACTATATGTAACACGACAAGTTATGAAAGTTCCGACCGTAAAAAGCATGCCGCCGTTAGGCCTACACGGTTCATCGACTTTCACGACTGATCACTCTCTTTGCTTCTCTGGACGCCACGGCGAATCAATATCCAGCCACGGTTTCCCGTCCTGCTTTTGCCGGCCTCTACCCTCTCTTTCCGGCTTTTACCGGCTTTTAATGGGCACGTGTTCGATGTGCGTACACAATCTACATGCATGATTTTACAGTGCCGAGCATGGCTCCAATCTGTCATCTGTTTGACGCGATTGTGCCAAACGCAAAAACAAGAAAATTGAAACTACAGAGTTGTAAAATTAAAATTTATAATTGAATCTAAATTTAACTTATCGATCATATAAGTATATTACTTGATATATTATTTACTGTGGTATTTGTTATACAGTATATTTCGTATATTGATTTTTCTTTTGCTAACATAAAACCGCACGAAAGAATCAAGTGGCTTTTTATCTTGCCTAAAAAATTATTTCGCGGTTTAGAAATTCCCTGAATAATCATATATTTTAATGAGATTTTGTAATTTTTCAAAGTAAACTTGTAAGACTTACTGTGACCGATATTTTCTAACGTGAAATTAATGTCTTCTCGTTTTTAAATGGGTTACCTCAAAACCCATTGAAGTATTCCTTTTTTTACGTTGCATTCACCTCGTTTCGCGACACAAAATTTTATATGTTGTCTCTCGTCCTGGTTTCTCTCGATGCACTTCGTTTGGCCGAGTGATAATAACACCATTGTATAATCGATATTTCACACGGGTTCCTACCTTCTCGATAAAATCACTTAATATTGGAAAGGACGCGAAACAAATACCGGACGAAATCAAACGCGCGAGAAGGCAAAAAAAAAGAGTCGACGAAACGACGGTGAAACGTGCTGTTTCACGAAGGGTAATGGGATAGGATGAAGAATCGCGATAGTTTCATTTCCGGTGCGGGGAAGCTTTCACCGACGATTTCTCGGAGGAGACGCCGACAAAAGCGATGATAACCAAAATGGCCGCTTTTACGTATTTGGGACGCTATTTAGAAGATAGGGAGGCACAAAAGATGCATCAGACTTGACGAGCGTAAAGAAACGTAATCTTGAAATTCTTAAATGGAACAATGATGAAAATCTTCTATTCATATTCTATTATGTGAGACATTCATTATACATACCACAGAGTTATTGCATTTTCTTTTGGCCTTTATCGACGAGTTAATTTTGTTTTTAGAACAAAATTTTGAAGAAATGGAAGACAAACGTATAAAATTGATATATTAATTCTGTGAAAATTTTCAGTGAATTTTACGCGGTACGCTGTATTTGAATTTTCTGTCAGAAAAAACTTTTTGCATCCATTTCTCTTATTATTTTTTATGAAATTCGTTACCCTTGTAACGATAATTGTAAAAGAGCCGGCTGTACGAAATGAGAAGGACTACGACTAAGGATCTTTCAGAATGATTTAGCAAGATATCCCACGTGGAATGCCCTCTCGTATGTGTGAGAAAGGGGGAGGAGAGAGAGAAGGGGAGGAGGAAAGGGAAAGAGAAGGGAAACCAGACAGCGAAATAGACACAGGGAGAAAGATGCTCGTAGGTAATTTCGGCGGATTGTTCGTACATCCATTTATCCTTTCCTCACTCATTCTGTATCCTTCCCACGGAGAATATCTACCTCGTTGTTTCTGCTCCTCCTGTTCAAGTTGTTATTTTTCCTGCCGGAAACTGCGCCGAATAAGCTACAACGCGCAATGCAAATCGAAACTCACGCAATGTAATTGGCAGCGAGGTCGTTTGATTCGTCGATATTTTACGATAATCCTATTATTTACAAAATTATTAACGTAGGATTATATGTATATTATCAATATAAAATACGAATAAATTAGAGAAAATCAAAATAAATGAACAATCAGAGTCTAATTTGTGCAACTACGTAGAATTAGATGAAATCAATATTTGCCGAATACGCATACACAGATAAAAGAGATTTAATTATTTTTAATTATCTTTAATTTTTTAATTAAAACATTATACAATTCTCTCTCTCATTCATATTTAAATATATTATTTATTGTATGTAGCTTTCTCTGCTATTCAATAATATATTACTTATAATTATATACTTCAAAATACAATTTAAAAATTTGTATAATTAAACATTGTTAATCGAATATTTTAGAATATCAAATTATATTAAACCTACTACGTTCAGATTATATTCTTTCCATACATTCTTACATTTAGCGCGGAATTGTCTGATGTTTGTCTAACAAAGCTAATACCGTCTTGGTATCAGTCGCATAAAACTGAGATCAGACGATACTTAAGTGCTAAATGGGACAGCAAATGAGGGTGAGAATACGAGGCATTGTCTTTCGCTTTATATCTCCAACCTATCGTTCTTTTCCGTCGTTCGTTACCTGCTCTCGAAACGTCTCCAAATCGATCCGTCTCGATGCCTACTTTATCGGTCCATTCGAGACAAATGCACGAGAGAAGGAGAGAGTGCGTGAGGAGGAAAAGAGAACAGACAGAGAGAAACAGCTGAAGGTACTCGAACCCTTAATCCGTCTTTACGTTCGCGATAAAGGGCGTAAGACAGTTTTATGACAGGACAAATTCGCACAAATAGTCCGGGCTGCGCGTTCCCGGCCTCTCACTAACTCCGTTTCGCACCTTCATTTCTCACACAAACGCTCTAAAAGTTGGTCGAATCGACCTGTAACTCGCCTTTTACAGCACGTCCTTGAGCTGCATGCCCGATTAGATAGTCTCAGACCGAGGATTGTCAAGATAAACTCTTGCGATAACGGAAATATTTAATAATTCATTATACATAATTAGTCAAGATTCTTAGCATTTTGATAGGAAAATTGATGTGTTTACAATACGGAGATTATTTATCATTTGCATAAATTTTTTCCTTTCACTCCCATTCTGCATTCCAAAGTCTAACTATATTAATATTTAAAATTATAAAAAGTTTAAATTGTTCGTGTGTGCCTTGCAGAAACTTCTCTTCATGACTTTTCACATATACGTTTTGCGTCGTATTTCGTTTGCCAGAGATTTCTTTGCTTTTATCGTTTTTATTTGCATTCTAGTTTTAATAAAATTATGGAAAATAAGATAATTAACGCTCCTTCGCGTATAATATTAATGCCTTATGAAAAAATTTTCCTTTTCCACTTATGTTTGCGCCGAAGTATCGGGAGTTCAATAGATTCGCGAGATGCCTCTCATTATCGCCTTTTCTTTAATTTATCGCGCTTTATCAGTAGTTTAAAAATAGGAGAACGGTCGATGAGTAATGCAGAATGAGTGACAATATCATGATTCACTCGACTCACCTGTGAGTGAGGTGTATATATAGGTGTCTAATTAGTCGCTTGTGCGCGGAATTGCAGTAAGTTACGAGACTACGATATTGTTAAGTGGCCTGCTGGTTCTACTGGTTTTCTTCGTTTTCTCCGTACGAGACAAGTTTTGGAAGCGAACCGTCGTCTTTGGCGGTCTTTGATGTCGGCGTTCCAAAGGATCGTATCCGCATTTAACGACTCGACAATGCGCGCCGGCGCGTAAAAGCTTCAGGTACGATAATTAAGCGTTAAGCACAAAAACGAAAAATTGGCGTTCGTTTCTTCGAGGTGGCCCGATAGAAAAAAAAAAAAGGACTCGCGGTGCTTCACAAAGGCAAGTAATGAGACTCTTGTGAAGTCAGCAGAGACAGAAGTGTTCAGCCGCGCTTTCTTCGAGATATTTGTTGATACCGTTTGCCGTAATCTCACAGAAGAATGCAAATTGATGCGAAGCTCGTCGACAGCTGATTTGAAATGCAATTTTTAGTTAGGAAAATTCAGAAACTCCGAAGAGGAGCGTAGCTACGGTCTCAGATGGTAAAACTTCAACATGATAATCTCGGGATTATCATAATCCTCGAGGGAAAGAAATTTTGATCGCACGATCGCGAAAAGTGCAACCGTAAAAAGGTGAGCGGGATGATGTTGCAACATGAGATATGAAGTAATTTAAAATTCTTTTGCTAGCTCTTTAATCACGAGACCTGCGGTTTTGATTTAAAATGCGATTTGCGGCGCGATGCAGTTCTTCGATAAATTGACTTTCGCAGCGAGCGATTAATTTTGTAGTTGGAGAGGAATTCAACGGCTTTGCACGCGAGTGAACAAATATTATGATATTCTCGGGAAAATATGGAAACTTTTAACTCGCTCTCGGGAGTAAAAGATTTTAGTCGATCGCGCAACTCGCAACGCGAGGAATTCGAAGGGAAAACAACGGGAACATGGGGAGAGCGGAGTTAGGGGGGGATTGCGCGCGTGTGTATGGGTGTGCCAAGGGTTGCCGGCCGGCTGTGCGTCTTAAGAACCACGGGCATCCTCCTGAATTATGGCGTAGGAGGGGTGCGCGCACGTGGCGCACCCGAACATACTTATTTGTAGTCTCGTTTGTATGCTCGTGCTGAGGGATTTGACGAGAGAGACTATGATTTATGGAAAGCACCGTAATAACTTCTTAATGGACGCCTATCGTGCCGGCCGGCGCTATTAGTCAGCAAAAAGTACGACAAAACTACTTGGCAAAGATATGGCAAAACTTCGTGCGATTCTTCATTCTGCGCTGATTTGCTTTTAAGAATGTTTTTTGTTATTTTACTAAAACAAGTTTATATAATTTTTATTTAGTTATTTATCTTGACGGTTAATTTCACAGGGCGTTATTGAAATGGGAATCTGCAACTTTTAACAACCTAGTTTACACTCGCGAGAGTTTATTTTTATTTTGTTTTTTATACTAACGCAAATTCGATTTTAGCAAAATAATTGTAACATGTCAATATTTGTTCATTTCCGTTTGAATAAAACTTTTTACTCTCTAAATTTTCTGGAGTGAGATTCACTCCAAAAGAGTGAAAAGTCACTCCAGAAAATTTAGAGAATATAGGTAGCTAAAAACCTAGTTGAACTTAAAAATTATTTTTAAGTCATTATATGCTTCTCTAACACGCGCATATATGAATATTTTTTTATTTTTATTTTTTTTGTTATTTTCTCTTTCAACGCCGTACGTATTAACTACCTTTCGGCGATACGTGTAGACAGCAGCGAAATGACCGACGAAAACTATGTGTATTCCAATTGCACGAGCAATTTTGTTGGACGAAAATCGAATTCCATATACCGGCTCGTTCGAAACTGTACACGATGCTCCACGATCGCCGTAATCAATCCCAGCGCGAAACGTCCAACGATGCGCTCACATGGTTTATTTAAACGCGAAACTCTTCGCGTCTGCGTAACCACGCAGTGCATTTTGCAGGCTGGATTCTCATGCCGGCGGTAATACGCGCGGTGGCACGTGGGTAAGCGTAAGAAATGATTTAATATCCAAGGCTCATGCGGGACTTTGCCGCGTGCTTGGAGCGCGCCGTTAATACGACATCCCCCATATGTCATGCAAAGCTCTCTCTCTCTCTCGCGCGCGCGCGCGCGCGAGATTGATTGAATTATGTTGATTAAAATAACGATATACATTAACGCCGAAATGAAGCTACTCCGAATAAATATCTTAAACATTGTATATCCCATCAGAAACATTCTGCACTCTTGCTTTTATAAACTCTTTGCCGAATTTAAAAACGCATTAAGACGCGGATTTGCTAGAATTTCCATTTAAACGACTTTTTAACATAATTATTCACTTGGAAAATTATATCACGGTTTCGTCGATTGTTTTTATTGTTACATTTTGCTGGTAATCTCCAGTGTTGAAAGGTCTGAAATCAGACTTTGGGTTCAGATCTTCCAGTTTAGAAGGAATTAGAAATTTTGCCAAATTATAATTGAAAAAGAAGGAAATATGTGATAAAAGACTTGCGTGACAATCTTCACGGAACCTTTCTGAATATTTGACGACGTTAGAAGTTCAGCGTGTTTTTCCCGCGGTGAGCTAATAATAGGCAAAGCGCCTTAAATGAGACCTCGTCCTTCTTCTGGCTGCTCGAATCAAGCCTCGTACAAGTTGAACCGGTAAGTACATGCGAAACACGTGTTTCGCGACCGAAAGTTTTTAGCCGTCTGACATGCGCGTATCCGAGAGCCTGGGACATCTCATTCATAAAACCGCATATGTCCCTCGCGTTTTTGCCGCCCGATGTAATCACGGGTCGAAACGGTCGGTCGACGGGAGGCGCAAATTTGCACACCGCGCAAAAGCGGCCTTAAGCTGCTAATCAACTTTGCATTCGCACTTTGGGATTTAATATTTAAGCTTCGTACTTATTTTACCGAAATTTGCTTATTATCCGTACATTCGTCGATGAATAATTAATAATCGCGTAAACGCGATGAGACCGATGTGAAAGTACATTCATTTGCGTGGTGTACTTATTATACGCGAGTTTTGGATTAAATTTGCCACAATATGGGTATAATTCGTATATTGCTGACGGCTAAGCGTGTGTAAAATTCATTGGATGATGGTAATGACTTGCGTATAGAATGTTTTATCGCAATGCCACGTCAGTATTCACATATGGCCAAGTAAAACGGATGTATAGGATAAATTGAAGGGACGATTTATCTGTTGGATGAATACATTTTTTAAATCTCGTTTATTTTTTATTTTATCTGTTTTTTTTTTAAATAGATATGAGAGATCTTGAATTTTCTGGGATTTTTGCATTCCACGCTAAAACTTATACATAGAGCAGTCAACTTTAATAAATTCAATATAAAATTCTATATTAATTTAATTCTAAACCGGTTAAAAAAGATGGCTCTTTGAAATCCTATACAGTTATATTTTATATTACTTCATATTTCTGACCACTCCCTTATTCTCTATATGTAATTTATCGATCGACTTTAAAGCTTCTTTTGAAAAGAAACTGACTGCAATTTCTGGAGAGATAAATTGCTTTTTTGTTATTTCAATAAACCTCTATTATCCGTCCATGCTCTAATCAGATCCGTTGAAAATATGAAAAGGTAACGTTTTAGCCCCGAATGCCCACGAGGAGATCATGCGAGATCGGTTTAACGCATGGTTTGCCAGGTTCCGGCCGTCCGTTTCGTCGGAGTAAACTAAAAAAAAAGCTAAAGGAGGGTGAAGTTAATTTCATCGAGCCGGCTTCTCTCTCTCTCTCTCTCTCTCTCTCTCTCTCTTTCTCTCTCTCTCTTCCTCGCAAAAAATCGCGCGTCGACAACGATTGGCTTACTTGCCGCCTCGAGGCACGAGCTTTTCACCGCCGCGGGTTAATATAACGATACCCCTCCGTTTCCCTATTAAGGGAGACAGTCGGTTTCACCCTCGGGTCCTTCGGGAGAGACCCGAGGCTCGCGCATGTCGGCATCGTTCTCATTAAAGGGCGCGTTCGCTGCGGCCTCGATGCTCTCGCGTGTGCGTGTGTACATGTGTTTTTAGATGCGCACAGACGGACAGATCGCTCGTGTGGGTGCGTAACGAGGCGTACGGTTGCGTATTTTCTGCCGACGGTATCGTCGCGGGAATTTAGTGACGGCCGGAAATGGCGTCGGACTGTCGCGAGCTGTAGGGTTTCAACTTGGAATTTAGCAAGGCGCGTGTATCTTTCTTTTCGCGGTGTCGTTAATGACTGTCATTCGGAAGGACGGACCCCGAGGACAGAAGTACTCGGAGACGATTTAGTGGTTTCGACGATGGGAACTACTCAAAAACAGCTTGACGATATTGTTTGGTAATATCTTTTAGTTATCTTTTTGCGTCCCTGTAATATTATTGTATTTTAATCTTTTACTAACAAATCTACGGCGAAAGAAAAAATCGATTTGTATCTTCCATCGTCATTGACGAGATATATTTTTATTTTATATATCTTATCTTATACCATTATCGGATTAGTATATCGGATTAGTATATATAGTTATCTAATCTGAAATGTCCATTGTATGTTATCACAGGATTACTTTTATCAGAATAATTTTCTCACGTTTGCGAGGGAGAAGGAAAGAAAGGAAGAAAAATATACAATGTTTTATTACACTTTATTAAATTATATTTTATTGCAAGCCATTTAATTTCCTATTTCGAGCATCCTATTTCGGACCCAAGCCGTAGTATATTAGTTCGAAGTTCAATGAAGCGAGAAATATCGGTGTTTTCATATCGCTTCACAGGATAGTTAGCAGCTTGTCACTGACGAGAGGAGGCGTTTTATTTTATCGCTTCCGACTTAAATCTCTCCAGCCCGTTTAATCTCTTTAGGATGGCTACCACTCTTCCGGGAATTATCTGTCTGCGTGCTTCTAAAATAGAGATCCATATTTCATTTCATTACAAATCACCGGAATTAGAATCGCGACAGTGGCGCAGGCGGAGATGATACTTTTCGCGCGCCGAATCGCGCGAGTAACGAATGGCCGGGGCCAATCCCCCCCGGCTGCCACGCGGATAAATTAATTCGACCCTTGCGCGTGTATGTCGAGTATCGTTGACGAGCTCGGCCCGAGCATTTATACCTTGCCTCATAAAGCGCAATTTCCGTCCTATATGTTGTTGTGATGACGACGATTGCACGACCAGGAAACACTGAAAAAGACGACGACGCGACCGAGACCAGACGAGAATTCAATTTATGTCGTGACAACATTATCTGGCCTCCCTCGTACATAAAATGACAAAATACATACATACGTCAAATGCACGGTTAAGGATACAACGCGTTAACACTCAAAAGAATTGATTTTATCACATTTACAGGAAAGTAATCGCGCATTTTTCTTAAACACAGCTTGCTCACGTTATGTGGAAAAATTATTGAAAGAAATGAATAATCCTTGATCAGCAATATTTATAATATTCATATATTCTTTTGCAGTATTTTTATAATTTTATGTCATTTTGTAATGTTAAATAATGTACTCGCACGTATAACTTTAATTAAAATTGTCATTCTTTAATGGATAATTTTTCGAATATCTCCACACTCGTAAAAACTGATAAAAGTTTATTGTGTCACGATATCAAACGTGTAATTTAAAGATGTGAGAATTTAGATATCTATTTTACCACATTTTTATTTCTACAGATAAAGATTTCCTGAAAGTTTAATTCATAATCCTTTTAAGATAATTCCTTTGACGGATTAAAATTTATAAGCAGATATACGCATTTAATTTAACACAAAACTCTTTTGTCAGCAGTGATGCTAGCGTACATTAAAGTAAGTAAGACGAGCTGTCTGCCCGTGAGATTAATCCAGTCGAGTAATTTGCATAAATCCAGATTTGCAATTAAGAGAACCGTCGAAGAGACGTTTAAATCCTCGAAAATTCTGAGAAGCGATCCGCGTTTGCGTTACGCAACGTTGAGGGTTTTCTTTAAGCGGATTCTCCGTGACAGATGTGTAACGTACAGTCACAATGTTACAGCAATGTATTGTCTGCTCATTATTATTTCGCGAAAAAACGCATGTGTAACAGAAATAGCGCCCGTATTTTATGTAACAATTCGCGGCAAGTGTCTTTTACCACTTTTCTATTTGACTTAATCTAGTTTTATTTTTTGCATTTGTTTTAATGCTTTAATAATTTCCACAGATTTCAATATATAGATCGCTAACATGCTATAGTTTGATACCAGTTGAATTGAAGCCAGACGTCATATTTTTACCCGGTAATCACATACGGTGCTTTATGAAATAGTGTTAGTGTACATTTAATAATATAGGTTAAAATTTTGATATTTTGGAATGTAACTTATTATTGGGTAAAGATGGCTACTACCCCCTCTCCTGAAGTAACTTGGCTTCACTTCATTTCTCGGAACTAGCGATCTATGATATAAATCTGTGACAATTCCTTGTTTTTTATTTCCTAGTAATGTGTTTTATTTATAGAAATTAATTTTATTTATTTATTATTATTTATAATAATGAATATAATTATTAATTTTGTAACATTAACACACATAGTAATAATAATTAAAAAACAATTTTTAATAAATAAATATGTATTTAATTCTGCATATAAATTTTTTAAATTTGATTCTTAATTTGATCTTATAGCTTAATATAAATATATATTAAAAACTATGTATGATACAGATTCACCGTGCAAAGTATCTCATTTTAAACCATTGAAGTAAATGAGATGAAAGTTTATCCTAAAGGCATGTATATTTTTATTCCGCCGGAGTAATAAAATATAATTAAAGAAAAGTCTGAGAATGAAGAGATTGTGCGATGGCGAGAAGATCACTTAGATGTGATTAAATGGACGTCCACGGTTGTAAGGCGTTACGCAGCCAGGTGACCGTTATCACAGCAAATCTGCCGGGTATACGAGAGGGTTCACCGCCACTATGTTTGATTGAGTTGCATAAATAACGGACCCCTCGGCCGCCAGGGAAACTTTGGACAGTTTGGGGACACGGTCGGTACGGTAATAATTTTATGCAGACAGCATAACCGCGAAGGGCTACTTGGCGCCGTGACTGCCAATGTCATCTCCCTCGGACCCGGCCGTCTGGAAAACTCGAAATCCGTGCCCGACCGGGAGTCCCTCTGGGAAAACGGGGATGATCCCGCAATTTTCCTTTTCGCGAGAAAATCAGAGGAGCTATTAGAGCGTTTCGATAAGTCGTTGGGGAAAGAATCTCTATTGTCCCGTGACTTGCGCGCGCGATCGTCCCCCACGTAAATATCTCACAAGTTCGGGGACGAGAAGCTTCCTCGGAGCTCGTCGAGTGTTGGGAGGACATATATATAGGAGATCCGTCGACGTGGATTTCTTGCGTCTCGAAAGTTCTTATCGGTGCGACTGCTTTATCAGAACGAGAACTGATACACACACACACACACACACGTGAAAGAAGCACAGAACAACGGCTGTTTTTGCACGCACATATTTTGCATGTTCGCGCAAACACATGTACATCGAGCTCAGTCTTGCTTTATGCGTTTCTATGAGAAAACGAGAAACGAGAGATGGCAGAAATCGATTTATAGCCCAAGGTGCAACGCGTCTTGCTCGCGTGCTACCTTTGGAGTTGTATGCACTTTGTCGAACGATTTGAACTGTACCCAACCGCCTGCGGTCTCGATTCGTTCATTTGTTCTCGTCTGCCTGTTTCCATAAATTATTCGCGCCGTTGCCCTCGGGATACCGCTCTCTTAGGCGGCTCTATTTCGCGGATGGTGCAAATTAAACCTTTGGCACAATACGCAAATTAGATCTTTGCATGAAGTGCAATAAAACTACTCAGCGAGAAACGCACGTAATTTAACGCAACCAACTTGCTTTAAGCTCGTAAATTAGATATTTTAATAAACAGATATTTTCAAAGTTTAAGATGAATTTATAATTACATATTATTAATATTAATTTAATAATTTAATATTAAGTCGGTAACTACGCGTGAGTACCTATTTATTCGAGATTGTTGTATCCATTCAAAGGATTTATTTTCCTTTTCTTATCTATCCTTGCATAGTTACGTTTTAGATAAATCTCGTCATGAGATATCTTCCTCTCTATTTGCTCCGCGATAAAAAAAATAATCTGTTACAGCGATAAAGACTTCATAAAAGCTATGCACATATGTCGACCGAAATGCCAAACGGCTGGAAGGTAGTCGCGGATTAAATTAGAATAACGAGTTACACGTCGCATCCACATAATTACCGTATTGTTGAGAGACGAATCCATATGCGACGCGCTTCCGCGAGAAGGCCTAAAATTACGATCACACGTGTTTCGATGTCGTGACAATCTCATCGTTGTCATAAGTCTCGTTAGTTTCGCATCTGCGTCCGGCTGATCTCGCAATGTTGCTCTTCTCCGCTGTAGTTTTCATTTATAAAGTGATTATAAAGTTCCTGTTGTGTTTTCATCACGCATAATTTGAAATCATTTCAAGCTCCATTGATGAATTATTTCTTAAAACTTTAAATTAATAATTTATGAATTGGCATTACTTTGTCGTTTTTCTGATTTAAATTAATGATTTTAACATTCTTAAAAGAAACATAATGCGTTTCCTTTTCTCATTAATTAATTCCTCGTTAAATCTAATCAAGCGTCTAACGATGTAACGACGAATTTCGATCGTCGCCGTCGAAGGAACACGTCCCGTCCGGACGTCGCTCGTCGCCAAGCAACGAACGGCGACGATATCCCGTCATATTTATCGCGCGTTATCCGTATACGCTCGCGCGCCATGTTAATACCTCGATAATTCATTCTAAATCCGGCGGACGTTCTCCGTCCCGCCGGCGCGTTACGGAGTTCCGAGAAACGCGAACCGGCTCTATAGCGGCGCTCTATCCTCCCTTTGAAGTCTCGGCGGCGGCGGCGGCGGCGACGGCGGCGAAAACCTTTTACCCGCGACGACGAGAGGAACGTCGCGCCGGCGCTCGCCGTTTCCTCGTGTCTCCGTCCCACGTTCCACATCGTCCGAGAGTCGCCCCGTCGTCTCTTCTCCCGCGTTCGTCAGTCCTCGACACGGCTCGATGCAACTGCGGCTACGCGCGAACGAGCACGACGCGCGCTACCACGCGCCCACGCACTCCGTGGTGGCACGCGTCGTTGTCGCGCCCGCGGGGATTGAGCCGGTGGCCACACGGACTCTTGGCCACTTTGTTGCCACTGTCGAATTTGCTGTAGACACATTTGCGATCGTGTTAGAAAATAGCGGGATATCTAGCTTTCGGAATTATTTCGCTACGATGATAACTGAATCCGACTCTGATTGAATCAGCTGTGTGAAGTTGCCCCCCCCCCCCCTCCTACTACTGAAAATTCAAAAACGATCACTCGATTGATGGTCGTTTGATAGCATTTGGTAGTCCCTTCTCGATGATTAGTAATCAAAATTGTAAATAATAATATGAAAAAAACATACGCGCGTGAAGTTAGCCTCTCCTTGCGCAAAATATGACCTTCCAGACTCCGTAAGTAATTATAACTGTAAGCATTCGTTTGGTGATCGTTTACTGACGTTTAATAGTCCATTCTCAAATATTATTGAACGACCACTAATCGAGTGATAATGGTGGTTTTTGAATTTTCTGTAGTGGAGGGGGGGCAACTTTACACAGCTGATTGAATCTGACATTTCGAGGAGTCGAGTCGGTATCTTTAATTCAAATTATGTCATATCTCTTATATTGTTATTGAATTAAAATGAATCTTTGAGCGTATTGAAAATAGGGGAATATAATTAACATATCTATAAGCTTCGGTCAAAATTGCTGCTTAATCTCGTTTTGCGTTAAATTGAATCAAATTGTACGTAGATATGTAAAACTAGCGGAATAATAATGGTTTAATTTTGATCTCGGAAATTATGCCGCTGTAAAAAATTTGACTTGACATCGGCAATCACATTAATATCTATCTTATTTTTAGTAGCTATATTATATATTTCTCATCAATCATATTGGACGTCGATGATTTTATGATCGCGTGCGCATCTGGACAAAATGACAAAATTAAAACACCTAATGTCGAAAACTACTTTTAACTATTACAGTTAGGCACGAATCTATTTATGATATTAATTTAACAGGATTGTCGAACTTGCTAGTTTCTATGTACAAGGAATCTTTACATTTTCGGTTATACTTTTCGCAGTTGTTTTTACAGGGAATGCAGCCAAAATCTCGAATCCACATTTAAATTCGTGGCCAGGTCAAATCGACTGGTATCACGCATTCCAGAGTTAAATTGCGCGAATCGCGTGGGCGGCGGCTACGCGCTTTGTGCGCTCGTAGCCGAAATCCTGATCCTCGCAAGTGCATTTTCTCTGTCTCTCTCGCTCTCTTTCTCTTTCTGCGAGGGGTTGGCGGGTACAGGTTGATTTATCGTCACAGGCGTCGCCGGTAAATCATCGCGTGCGCGCGCGCGCCTAAATGCGAACAGTAATCCAATGTCGAACGGGAAGAGAGGCTAGATATGAATATTGTTTGCTTACTTACAAAGTTGCGTGAACGAGATTCATGAGCGAGATTTGTGAAGGGCCAGAAGTTCCCCGCGAGAATGACTGATTCGCCCTGTCACTTGGATTTAGCTTATCCACAAATCCAAAGTCTATATACTGCGTGTTCTCACATGTATTTGCAAGTCATGTTAATTACTTATATTTTTGAATAATAATGCAATAAACATTTGAGGAAAAGTAGAATTATAATCTTAATTTATAAGAGGAATAATAAAATTTTAGTTAAGAATAAACAAAAATTTTTTAAGAATTAGATCTGTATATATGTAAATGATAATTGAAGCAGGATGGGGCAAGAGCTAAAAGTTATTTTTTATTTATATCTATTAATAAAAAGAAAATATTAGAAATTGCGTATGTATTAAAAAAAATTATTTTATTATGAAAATGTCCGGATATCTCGGTTAATGAAAGAATGCGCAATAGGCATACAACTTTACATTATTTAAATATCAGTATTTTTAATCTCTTATTTACACACACACACACACACACACACACACACACATGCACACACATATATATATATATATATATATATATATATATAAAATATAATGTGGATTTAATTTATACTGAAGGCAGAGGCTGGCGACTAATAGGCTTAAAAGCTTCGAAGATGCAAAAATTCTCTCGCAAGTAGCTTAATGGCTTAATGGCTGTTTCTACCGAAGACAAAGTACTCGCTAAGGCCTACAAAGTTTACGAGCCCGGATGTCTTAATTAAAATGCCACGGGCGCCTCGCAAATCTCGCGAACACAGTTGCATCTTCTCGCGGGCGTCACCGCGGGTTTATACCCGCGACTTCGTTCGGGGTAATCGCGGCAAGACTGGCGGGTGGATTACGTCGCGTTATCCGCTATATACATCCCGCGTCCGTACTCGTACCGTAGGTATATACATTGTGCATAATTCGAAAGTGTCTCTCACGCGGCTGCACTCGGCTGGCTGGCGCGACGCGACGCGACGCAACACGCGATTTATGTGGCGAATCTGCGACTTCACAGCGTCCCTGGCGCATCAGGCCGGTGCGGATAATTCTCCGTTTCCTGCCAATGCGTCGACCAAAATTAATCCCCGGTCTTTCTTTCGCCTCGGCGCTGTCTTCGTTCCTCTAGTCGCCTTTGTACCCGATGGAAAATTTAAAACCGTAACGTAATCTCGATTAGTTCCAGTTTTAATGATGTCGACGCGAGAAAGCTTCCTCCACGTTCATCTGTCACAACAGTAGAAACGCGAAAATTAAATACACCGTTTCTCACGCGTCTGGCAAATAATTTAAACTGAATAATTTGTAGTTTTAGAAGCATTCTCTAAATATTAAAGTATGAATTGAAATTATCTTGTCGAAATATTAGATCGGTTTTAATTTTTATTTTAAGCAATATACGTTTGTCTTCGAAAATTCTCGCGACGATTTTTTTTGGTTGCTATATTGGCCGCGCTTAAATTTGCAATAAAGTCTGAACGATTTATAAAATTGCGATAAATGACAAAAAAAGAAACGAAGTTATTTATTGTTTTGGTAAATTTTATGTATCTATGATTTTTAAATATTTTTACGATGACTTTTATATTGGTAGAGTTTTATATTGATGTTTTCTGTTGAAATTTCAGTCTTCTCGTCTGGATTTATCGTCCTTTGCCTCGCGCCGGAAGAATCGGACGGTGGAAATTCGAGAAAGATATGGCTGCGGGATGTGCCAAGTAAAAAGCGCCGAAGGCACGCGATATATCTTAGGAATAAAGTAGTTATGCAAACTTCTGCGATATAGTGTAGTGCTTGGATGTACAGGAGCGCTCTCATAAATCATGCAGAGAAATCTCAGGAACGTATGCCTTCGCGAATTTTATATTGGCGTTCTGGTGAAAATTTAAACTCACATTTAGTAACGGAGTTGTTTAATGTATCAGAAAATTACGCTACATAGTTTTCTCTAATAGACTCTTTACTAAACATACCTATATATTAAACAGGAAAAATACTGTTTAAAAACATGATATTTAGATATTTAAAAATGAAATATTGTTTTTTTTTTCAAATTATTTTATGTAATAGATATTAATACATAAAATGTTAAGAAATGCCATTTAAAACATTAAACTATACATTGTTAACCTTTAAACCACCACGCCCTATTTTATCCCAGCCGTTTAATGCGGCGGCTAGTTTTAGGACGCAACTCGTAACTTGATATTAGGTGGAAGTTCGGGGTACTCATCGGGCCCGCTTAGACTGGGCAGCTAATGAGAGCCCCAGTTACTTCGACGGTGGTCCAGCCATAAAACTTTGCCGGCCGAGAGTCTGCAATGTTTGCATCTCGGTCGTCATCCCCGTATAATGGTCATTGCAGCCGAGTATATAGCAGATGCTGTACAGATATAAAATGTTCGAATACCGTAATATTAACTAATTACAAAATTTATTTATTCAATGTATTTAATATAGTGCCCTCTTGATCAAAAATATTAAAGTTAGAATAATGCTCTGAAATCCGTTGATTAATTGTTAAATGTATAAATAGACGAAACATCTTATTTCAACGTGTAGAATGTTTAAAAAAAATTATAATTTTATATTTTAATAATGTTGAAGTATATACTTAACATTTAAAAATGGAAAAATGAATTTGAACTTTAGATGTCAAGCTGCAATCTCGACAAATCGCGCTGCAAATTCCGATTCATTCATTTCCGACAGATAGAAATCTCGGCATTGTTGTACGGCGAGTTTAGGTACTCCGATATTTGAAATGCAATATTTAGCGAAACCTGGCTACGCACAAATATTATTCATCGGAGACGCTACCTCGATTTCGGTTTACTGTGTACTGTGTAGGTGGCTGCGCACTGTGACAGATCCCGAGACGCCGGGTGATCACAGGAGAGATTCCGTCGTCACGTCACGACTCCTTTGGGAACGATTGTAGCCCGTCGTTTCAGATGCCTAGTCCTTTTCGCGGACCTTAGTCATCAAAACTCTGGCAATGATACATCGAAGTGATTCTCGTCTCGTTATTTCCTGCTTTTCCTCGGTGTAGACTTTTGAAATATGATTTTCATAGCACAAAGGCATAATGCACATTTGTACATCTGTAAATTACCTCTTTTTAAGGCTCGATTTTTGGTCTGACTTTCTTTTTGCAAAGTACTAAGTAAAAAATGAGAGAGGAGTGGATAAAAACTCGGGCAAAGAAGTATTATATAAATATGAGCAAGCAGTGAAAGTGCATGCAGGCACTCAGGCTCTCTGCACTTCAGTTTTTTTAAATTAAGTTTTCTAGAAACTTCAGAATAATTTCGAATATGCTTTTCCAGCCTTTTTAAAGTGTACACTTTTTACATTACATTATGTAAATGTCATTTTACTTTATAATTTATAAATGTAAAATAAGTAAACGCTTGTTGTAATCTAAAGATTTTATTAACGTTCGACTTTTGCGAATTTTCTATTTCTTTGAAAGATGGATGTTTCTAAACACGCGTGCCAAGGATGCATTCCACGCCGCTGATCATAAACTCGCTCTCGCGAATACTCGAGATTCCTCGATGTAATCTATATTATTAAGCGCCATTAACTCGCGGCGGTTCGTTAAGGTCACTCGATCGTCCGGGGGCGCGAGGTATTTCCGCACGCATTCCTGACGAAACGCATCAGGATTATCGAAGCCGACCGAAGATCGATTTTGTCCTAGCTGGAGTGAGACGCTCGTTGCGCAACCGTGTGACATTTTTTTTTCCGTTTGCTGGAATCGCAGCGCAAACTAATCCGTAACACCGAACGGCCGATGGTAGTAGTCTGTGGATGGGCAATTTTCTGTCGTTCAAGTGCAACATATCGCGCTACGTTCGTTACGCGCACTAAATCCCAGTGGGAACAATAACTGTGTTCTGTTGGAAAGCAATGTCGCTTTTACGCCACTTCGCTTTGACTTAATTGCACTTTTAGATGTCACGAAAGCGTTGCTATAGTCAATTTGTTTTCTTTTTTTGTACTTTTAGTTGTATCACAGGAAGATTATAGTTTAAGCCTGGTTGTAATATTACTGTAATAACAATTAAATGTAAAGGAATCTATTAATATTTTATTATAATTTATTTGCATAATTATAAATCATGCAATAAAATAATATATACGATGTGATTTAAAATTACATGATTTGCACAAATAAATTGAGCATAAATAATATACATTTGTAATGTGTATAATTTCAATTTTGTACGTTTACCATTATAAATTATGCAATTGCGCAAATAATATCTGTAAGAAATAAATTCATGATGTGTTCGCATTTATCGAGAAATGATCAGGCAATTAAACTAAATGACCTGTAATTGTAAGTAAAAGTTAATAGTTACGAGAAAACACGTGATTTATATCTGAAAGTCAGATCGGACTAAATTTAGCGTTAAACGCTGGAACTTGAATACGGATCACGGCGGCGATTGCCGGCGGCCGTCGAGAGTTAGCCAGGTGGCGAATTAGAGAGGAAGCCGTATAATCGGGTTGACTTTTAAGCACACACCGGCAGAAGTTTGGCTACTCCGGAGCGTGTGGCTGGCAAGGTACGCGAAATTCCGTTGCATCCGTCGCATATGTTGGCCCGCAGTTGCAATAGTCTAATGTGTTTGGATCTCTTTGCAGGAAGTGCAGTCTATATATTACGAAGATTCCAGTTTTCTCATTCAATCTCGATTAATTAACGTCTTCGATTACCATCTGCTCGCAAAATTTCGTATAATCGGCAGAAATAACGCATCCTTTGATTAATTAAATATATATTGTAATTATAATGGTTATAATTGCGATAATTATTAATTATTAATAAAGTAATTCAATTGCTATTAATAGCAATTAGAGGATATCACTTATATGAAGTATTATTTAATTGGCATATTAATTATTTGAATATTCGCTAATCTCATCTGCTTTATCTGGAACAATTTTTGAAAAAGTTTTTATTTAAAAATGAATATAGAAAAATTATACATATATTTCATTTTAAAAAATGATATAAATTAAACTTACCGCAATTAGTTTAATAGTTATGAAACGTGAAATATGTTATTTGGCATCGGAGTGGAATTAAATGCAACTCGCGTAATGTGGCTGACCGCGGCGCGGCTTTTTCCACTGACAAGGTTCCCCCCTGGCAATCCATTATCGTGAATCTTGCGAGCTTATCGGTCGTTCAATATCTCTTTTCGGGCAATCCTTCGTTCCCTTCTACCATCGTTCTAATCGTGGATTTGCCGCGCATAGTCACGAATGGTTCCGATATGCAAATCTAAATGGCGAAGAACCGACTTTTGTGAGATTTTTCCGTTATCTGCACCATGGAGTTATAATGTCCGTTTAAATTAACAAGTCGGTAAAGGAATGACGCAAAATCTGAAGAACTTTTAAAATAAACGAATAAATTTATTGAATGAAAGAAAAAAATATATACATTTTCTATTTTGTGGATTAAATAGATTATAAAGTCTTGAATATATATAATAATTGACAATTTATATAAGAAAAAAATATAATAATGAATAATTTGGTAATGAGAGAAAGCTTCTAGTACGCGCGAAGTAAACGCGAAATATCGCGAGGCGGCACAGGAAACAACGTGACTGGCTAAAATAAATCTACTATTGTGCAATGCAGTCTGAGTCGAGTAAAGCTCGGGTATCAGGTTTCGATTACAAGTTGGGGGGATGATGGGAGGGTTGCAGTCTGGTCGCAAGCCAGAGGGCGACAAACAAAAATAACCCCGAAGGATCTTGCGACAGTTCCTCTATCTCGCGCCGGAAAAAATTTACATTTAAAATTAAAGGGGACGATACATCTACGGAGAGCTCGCTCGAAAACTACCCGCTTTTAGTGGATTCCTTAAAGTTATTTCATCAGCTATATCTCGGTTGCTACGACAGATCGTTCCGTCTTATCGCGCCGACTATTTTTTCACGGTGAAGGACAAACTTTTTCCTCTAGCGTGTCTCCGTAATAATGGCTCTGTTGAAAACACGCGTTACGATTAGCGCAGCGAATTAACGCATATTTCAACCTGTTCATAAATTTACTTTTATCTTTTTTATTGTTAAATCAAATTTTTGCGATTTATTAAATAAATACTATTATAAAATCAGAAATGATTGTAAGGCAGTTGTAAACAGTAATGATTATAGATAATATGATAGTAAAGAGATGAGGACTTTAAACACAATATAAACTACTGTTCTCGACGTCTCATTCTTCACTCGCGGAAAAAGTAAAAATCGCATAAATCTTTAATTACCTAGCATTCATAATTATAACGACGAATCAGAATTTTATTCTTCAAATATACATATATGTATTATTCTTTTTACGTTTGAAATATTAATGTTAACGTCAACGTCTGAATTTCCACGCTGTAAACTCGATAAGGAAACAAGTGATGAAAAACAGCCAACATGCAGCAGCGTGTCTGCAAATCTTCCCACGTCACTCTCTTTTCCCTCTTTCTTTCCTTCTATTATTTTTATCGACCATACCACGATATCTCTCATCGAATTCCACGGTGTGCTTCATTCGTACTCTACTCGCATATAGCCTACTAGTTATTCGCGTGCGTTTAACGAGCTGCCACTGTAATTTACGCTTTTCGAGATATCCCACGAAACATACGAGCGAAGAATCCTCGTTTTCATCGCAAGCTATTTGTTATTCCTTTCGAGGCTTACTTTTCGAAATGTGTCTGTTAAATTTTTCCTTAATGCTTATCGATCGAACATAACGAAAAGAAGTTCGATTTTTTGTACGTAACTTTGCAAGAGAACAAGTAGAACGTAAACATATTTAAAATTAAATGCAAGAAACTTATTCTGATTTTCTTAAACACTCTTAAATTTTGTAATGTTTTAAAACTCCTATTTTTTATTCGATTGTTGAATTTTTTATTTCTTAAATGTATGCTCTATCTATATCTGAACACGTACACAAAATTTATTAATCTCAAATGCTTTTTTTATTATAAATGTCAAAATTTAATTGTAAAAATATTTAAAGATTACAATTA